>NW_020954610.1:55536597-55655168 GCF_900497805.2 Vombatus ursinus
AGATAGATAGATAGATAGATAGATAGATAGATAGATAGATAGATAGATAGAGGGCACAGGGTGAGTTGAAGATGAAGGGGTGATATCTGGAAAATAAAATTAAGGGGTGAGAGAGGATTATACTGGGAGGAGAAAGGGAGAAGTAGAATGAGGTAAAATATCTCACATGAAACAGACAAAAAAGGCTTTTACAGTGGAGGGGAAATGGGGGAAGGTGAGAGGGAATGAGTGAATCTTATTCTCATAGCATTTGGCTTAAGGAGGGAATAACATACACACTCAATTGGGTATGGAAATCTGTCTTACCCTACAGGAAAATAAGGAGGGAAAGGGGACAAAAGAGCAGGGGGTTGAAAGAGGCAAGGGCAGATTGGGGAAGGGGATAATCAAAAGCAAACACTTCTGAGGAGGGACAGGGTCAAAAGGAAGAATAGAATAAATAGGGGGTATGATAGGATGAAGGGAAATAAACTTAGTTTTTCACAACAGGACTACAATGGCAGTGTTTTGCATGACTACACATCTATAACCTGTATCAAGATACTTGCCTTTTCAATGACAGTGGGTGGGGAGAGAGGAAGGGAGAAAATCTGTAACCCAAAGTTTTAAAAATACTTGTTAAAAATTTAAAAAAAATAATATAAATAAAATTAAAAAATAAAAATAAAATAACTACCCTCTAGTCAGTTGATGCTTTCCTTTTTACTTATCAGGGCCTCCCTTCTACCCCCAAAACTAAATCAGACCGTGCCTCTTTTCTCATGTCCATTTTCTTCAAAGGATTGTTTTCTATGTTATTTCAATAAAACTCACCTTCCCTCCTTCCTCTTTCTTTTCCCAATTCCAGTTCCACCCAAACACTTGCTACCAGTAAATATTTTGGGGTCTATGATCTTGTCCTTCCTACAGCTTATCATAGTTTCTCAGAACTGCCAAACTTGAATCAGATCATTGTTCTTTTATGTTCTTATTTCTGTAGTATGCCAATCAGGACCTGTCCATGAGCTGTGGGACCATGGATTTAAATCTTGACCAGACCTTAGAGCTTATCTAATTCAATAGTCCTCACTTATTTTATAGATGAGGAAACCGAGAGGCAGAAAGATATTCAAAAGAATAACAGTATGGATTTTTATACAAGACATTTTTTATCCAATTTTGGGAAATGCACCAAACTTGGGAGTCACAGAATCTGAATTCAGATCTTTGCTTTTCCATTCACTACCTCAGTGAACCTGAGCAAGTCACTTATATATTTAGCATCAGTTTCCTTTTCTTTAAAATGAGAGGCATTGGAACTGAATGACCTATAAGATGTCTTTCATCTCTATATCTATGATTCTGGGATTTCCAGTATACCAAGCTGCCTCCCATTACACGATAAATAAGAATATCTGAAGCCTACCTTTATATTCAACATGTATCAGAAATCCAATTCAAGGTGTAAATTCACCAACTCTTTGATTAGTACCAGTTATATTAAGAGTATTATGAAAGAGGAGCATATTAAGAAAATACATATAATTTGGAGATCCTACAGTAAAAATAATCTTTGCTACAGAATTATATTCACTGCATGTATGTACTCTGATTCCTGGTGCCATATATAATTCTCCTCAACCATGAGGGTCACTGGCCTTTCCCAGGGATTCTAGACTCTAACTGTTCACATCTTTGATAACTGCCTCATGAACCTTGATGAAACAGTTGTTCTTGACTTCTCATAATATGTGGCAAAGGACACTGATTCTGGAGTAAGAAGACCTGAGTTCAAGTTCTACCTCCAGTGTTTACTACCTGTGTGACTTTGGGCAAGTGATTTCATTTCTTTAAGCTTCATTTTTCTAACTTGTAAAGCAAGGCATTAGATGTGACAGTCTCTGATGTCCCTTCTAAATGTAAATCTATTATTCTATGATCCTGAGCTCTTATAGCTGCTTATTTCTTGACACTTGTGAGTCTTTAGACCCTTAACTCTAGAAGTGTTCTTGACATTTGGTCATGGTCTACTCTTGGTCTTTGTCTTAACAGCCTTGTTTAGGAACCTTACCTGTTCCCTGATGGTTGATATGCACTGCATAACACTCAGCCTTGCTGCCTGGAACACGGACTATAAGTTGGCCATACTTGGCCCAGCTAGTACCTGGTTTCTGCTGTCCTGCTGCCAGTCATACCTAAGTAGGGCACCAATATTCAACCTCCCCACCTGGTCATCTCCAATTAATTAATCTGAATTATATATCTGGTTCCTACCTGGGGGTAAAAATAACCAAGCTTCTTATTCTAATGAGGGTCAATTGATATTTGAACTTCAGATAGTAGCTGGACTCCCCCACCATTTTCAAGGTCACTTGGCCTGAGCCAAAGGCATGTCTGCCAGTTAACACGATGCTAAATGCACTGGAACAGAAGCATAGGATTTGCTAAACAGATAGGCAGAGTGAAGGTTGCGGCAGAAAGTCTATTAGACCTTTTTGTGGACCTCATAAGAAATTCCATTATTCCAGAATTCTAACCGTGATTGAAATTCCAGGGCATCCATCACTTTCAGAAGCTAATCATAGTCCTCACAGTCAGAACACTGTGACTTTGGCTCAAGAGAGGTCAAATTTGTTTCTGTTCTGCTTTGGGGGCTAGGGTTGGGAAGAAGGGGGTGTTTAGGGTTGGGGAGAGAATTTAACCCAATTTAAAGCAGCTATGAAACTGAATTGTGATTGGATAATTCTTTTTTTTTTCTATTTCTATGTGAACAATTTCTTTCTTCATTAGCAGAGTCACTTTCCAAATGACTTTCCTAATGTCCCCCATTGTGATAAATTTCTCAGTATGGTAATACCTTAATAATAATGCCTTACATTTACAGCCTACAAAGTGCTTTCACCTATAATATCTCATTTCCTCAACATGTCCAAAATGGAACTCATTATATTTCCAACCCCAAACCCAGGCCTCTTCCAAATTTCACTATTTCTCTTATAAGCACCACTATCCTTCCAGTCAGTCACCCAGGTTTGAAACTTTGGAGTCATTAAAGATTGTTCTTTCTCTTTCCCCCAAAATAACTATTTGATTGCTAAGTCTTACCAACTCTCTGCCTTCCCAACATCTCACACATCCATCCCTTTCTCTCCACTTACAGAGTCTAGACTGCTATTAGAGTCTAGTAGGTGGTCTTCCTACATCCAGTCTTCCTCTTCTCTTCAATACAGCTTCCATTTAGCTGCCAAAGTGATATTCCTACATGTTCTGGGTTGATGGTTTATTCATTGTCCCTCATTCGAAATATTCCATCTTGACTTTGTACAGACTAACCTCCTTCTCACTGTCTTCTCACCCTATCCCTGGGATGCCCTTTTTCCTCACCTCTGCCTCTTAGAATCCTTAGTTCAAAGCTCAGTTCAAGTGCCATCTCCTACATGAGGTCATTCTTGAATACCTGCTTGGTATTAGTGTCTCATTCATGATGTAAGTGTATGTCACATACACACACACACACATACACACACACACACACACAGTGTTTCCCCTTGATATAATGTGAATTCCTGAAAGGCAAGGACTATTTCATTTTTCTCTTTGTATGCTCAGTGCCTGATACACAGCAAGCACTTAATAAATGATTGCTGATTGAATGATTGATCAAGAGAACCCTCTGAGGTAGGCAGGGCAAATATTATCCTCCTTATTTGTAAAATAAGGAAATTAAAGGAAAGAAGAGAAGGGATTAACTAAGGACATAGAGTCATATGATCTGGTAGATTACATGGACTTAGAAAACAGCTTAGTTCCTTAAAGTAATAGATACATAAGGCCTGACAACATGGTATAGATCAGCATATCTTAACCTTTTACCTTTGTACCGTGGATCCCTTTGGCAAACTGGTGAAGCCCTCCTCAGAAGAATGTCTTTTAACATAGTAAATAAAATACCTAGGATTAAAGTGGAAATCCAATTGTGATCATATTCTCATTGTTTAGTCATTTTTCAGTCATTTCTGACTCTTTGTGAGCCTTTTGGGGTTTTCTAGGCATAAATACTAGAGTGGTTTGCCATTTCCTTCTCCAGCTCATTTTATAGATGAGGAAATTCAAGCAAACAGGGATAAGTGACTTACCCAGGGTCACACAGCTAGTAAGTATCTGAGGCTGGATTTGAACTCAGGAAAAGAAGTCTTCCTGATTCTAGGTCTGGCACTCTATCCATTGTACCACCTCACTGCCCTGTGTTCAAACACATTTATTAAATTATTGCTTAAAAAAAAAAACATGCTCAACCAGATATGGTGATGCATACCTGTAATTCCACAGGTAGCAAGAAGGCTAAAGTTAAAAAAATCAACAAATATTTATTAAATGTCTGTGCATGCTATGTGCCAGCACTATACTAAAACCCCAGTGATATAAAAGGAGGCAAAAGATAGTCCCTGTAATAAGCTTACAATTTAAGTTGGCAGAACTCTTGAGTCTGGGAGTTCTGAAATGGAGTGAGCTATACCTGTGGGTGATCTGGTGTTCATACTAAGTTTGGCATTAATATGGTGAGTACTTCAGAGGGAAGCTAAGGAGAAGAGACGAATAGGCAAGGAGAAGAGAAGAATAGGCAAGGGGGAGTGGGACCATCAAATTACCCAAGGAGGGCATAGCTCTTATGCTGATCAGTAATGAGATCAGGCCTGTGAGTAGCCCTTGCACTTTCAGCGTGAGTGAGATAGGGAAACCCAGTTTTAAAAAATATTTTTTTAAAGTTTTGTTGTTGTTCAATCATTTCAGTCATGTCTGACTCTTCATGACCTCATTTTGGAGTTTTCTTGGCAAAGATACTGGAGTGGTTTGCCATTTTTTTCTTCAGTTCATTTTATAGATGAGGAGACTGAGGCAAACAGTTAAAGGACCTCCCCAAAGTCACACAGCAAGTGTCCAAGGCTGAATTTGTACTCAGGTCTTCCTGACTCCAGGCCCAGAACTCTATCTCCTTATGCCACCTAGCTGACAATAGAAAATAGAAACATCAAACAAATTTAATATGAACAAGAAGATATTTAGAAACTACTCCTCTCAAAAGTAGGTGGGCATGCATATAATGTGATTTGAGGTGTACCAAAGGCTTTCATTTTTCAAGCTATCTCTCACTAAGACAAAAACTTCCAGATAGCTGAAGCATCTTTGCTGTGTGATTTTTTTGGAGAACCAATGAGGGGAGTAGGTTATGTGAGCTGGAAGTAGCAGAATTGTAACTGGAACCTAGGTCTTTTTTTTTTTAAGGCAATTGGGGTTAAGTTACTTGCTCAGGGTCACACAGCTAGTAAGTGTCTGAGGCCAGATTTGGACCGAAGTCCTCCTGACCCCAAGGCTGGTGCTGTATCCACTGTGTCATCTAACTGCCTCAAACCTAGGTTCTTTTGATGTCTGATTGAAATCCTAACAGCCGTGCTTCTAGTGATGCATCTCATACTTTTGCAACAAGGAGAGCCTAGCTGTGATGACACCAGATGATGTGGTCCTAGATCCTTTGGGTGAGGACGAGTAACCTAGTAAATCCAGTTTCCTGTTTTCTAGAGAACAGATTCTTCTAGTTCTAGTCTTTCAGTCAGCACCATCTTAGTCACCAGACTCCATACAAGCAACTCAGGGATGCAAAAGCGTCTCCCCACATACCATTAGCTAGTAACAATAAATGGCTGTTTGATATTTCCTCTCTCTTTTCTACTTAATGAAGATTCTGCTTTTCCTCTTCCCATCTTTTTTGTTTTGAACAGCATGGTCTCAATCTCAATTTGTTAATCCCCTCTTTTTTCTTTGTTGTTAATATATGTGTTCAAAGATAAATAATCTCCTCCAAGGACTGCTGTTGCTTCATTCCAAATATCTTGGCATGTTGCTGTAGTCTTCACTCTCTTTAATTCATTTAAAGAGAATTATTTGTTCTTTGATCCATTCTTTGGTTAGGATTTTGTTACTTAGTCTCCATTTAGCACTATATCTTTGGTTATTTCTTTTCATTGATTACTACTTTTGTTTGGCAGAAGACTACAAAGAAAGTCAATGTGACATAGTAGATAACCCTGGACACAGAATCAGAAAGATCTGTTTTCAAATGCTGCTTCCAAAACTTACTACCTGTGTGAGCAGGAGAAGACCGCAAACTCTCTGAGTTCCAAGCAACTTCCTTCAACTAATCTCCTAAGGTAGAGACAATTTGCTATCTGAGTTGGTAGATGTTCCCATATTGATGAAACTCACAGAACCTTCTCATAGTAACATGTAGTCTTTAAAGAATGTATTTTCTGCCTTTTCCCGTTTATTTTGTTAAGTGCTGGAGCATGTTAAATTTTTATGAAAGTACCATGTGAAGCTAAAGAAATAAGTATACTTTTTAATGTTCCCATTTAGTAATTACCATAAGTCTAATTAAAATTTAATTTTGCCATTCTTTTCAGATCTATAATCTCCTTGTTCATCTTTCCATTAGATTTAACCCAACTCAGATAAATAAATGTTAAAGTCATCTACAATTCTTGTCTTACTATCAAAAGCCTTTTTGCATTTTGGTTAAACACCTCTTTTTTTTTTCTTTAACTATCTAGATGCTAAGCCATTTATTGTATATCTATTTAATAATAATAGTGTTTCATTATCTCTGGTGCATTAGCATAATGTAGTTTCCCTGTTTGTCTCTCTTGACATCATTTTTACTATTGCCTTGTATGAAATCATGATTGACAGTCTTGCTCCTTTAGATTTATTTGAAGCATAGTTAAATTTTATTTCAATACCTTATATGAACTCTGGGTGTGTCTTCATGTTTCAAATATTTCTTACTTTCAGAAAATTATTGGGGTTTTTCTTGTTAATTATGCCATTCTTTCCTGTTTTATGGATTAATTTAGTAATTTTACATTCAAGATTTTAATTGTTAAGTTTATTTTTCCTTCCATCATATTATGAAAATACACACAAACACATGCACACACACACACACACACACACACACACACGCACTTTTTTCTTTTAAAATTGTATTAGGTCACTGAAATTTGTTCTGCCTCCACTAATCTGACACCAAACCCCTCCTACAGACAGTTCCTACCTTCAGCTGCTCAGCGCAAACTTAGTTTCCATAATTCTACTTTTATAATTCTTTTCCCTTCCATATCACTATATGTGTAGAAAACAATACAGTTCAGAATTCTCTCTATCTGCACTATCCTCCCCCAACCACCGTATTTCTCTGTTCCTGCTACATCTCTAGGTCAAACACATTCATCCATGGCACCCTTTTCCAAGAAATATTAATTCAGTTCTTCCAATTCATAAACTTTTTCCTGTTACACTATATGTTAGAATAGGATCCTTCTTCTTGGGCTGTGCAAACAAATTGTCTTTTGTTGTTATTGTTTCAATGGTCCTCATATAAGGAATAAAAGATGGGCCTTGACAAAGATAGCCACAAAAGATGGCTCCCTTGATATTGGAAGGGTTATGGAAAGACAGGTACATTGATCCACTATTTGTGGAGCTGTGAATTGTTCGAACCATTATGGAGCACAATTTAGAAATATACTAAAAAAAAGTAATTAAAATATATATGCTCTTGGACCTAAAGATACCACTGGTAGGCATATGCTCAAGGAGCTCAATGATAAGAAGAAAGACATTACATATACTGAAATATTTATAGTAGAACATTTTTTAGTAGAAAAGAAATTGAAACAAAATAGATATACATTGAATGAGGGTGAGGGGTGACTATCGAAGTTGTTCATGAATGTAATGAGATATTACTATATTATAAGACATCATGACTATGGATGTAATACTCTCTTGACATTGTGCTGCTACTTTGGTCATATGACTACTTAGTATTTTTACAGAATTATCTGCTTTTCTTTTGGGGAATCTGTAGATTTGCAATAATTTTTTATACTGCGTTTTTTCTTTAATTTCTTTATCTCTCCAAATATAGTTTCTGAATTGGGACTTTGTCTCAGTAACAGGCTTCATACCTTACTATGCTTTTGGGTGGGGTGTTGGGCCCAGCTTGGTTTCTTCCTGGGTCATCTAAATTCTTACACTAAGCTCTACCCGTTGAGGTTAACCTTTTCCCTTCCCTTCCCCACCATCTTTGAGTTTCAGAGAGCTGGATCCCTCTCTGGCATATTAGGATAGAATGTTAGTGACTTCAGGTGTCCCAGTCTGGTTGCTGTAGCACTAATCTTGACCATTATTTGGTCTGGTGTGAATTGGGGGGTTTTGAGAGTAGGTATAAGAACTAAGAAATCTGCCTGTACAGGCAGTCATCTTAACAGGAAGTCTTCCACAGAAACATTAATTCATGAAAGAGGGAGGTTTGTGTAGTAGTGAGGAACAGAATTTGGAGGCAGGGAGAATGGGCTGAATTCACTCATAACTTGTTCATACTGCTATTCAATGTCTTCAAGACCCCAGGTTTGCCATCTAAAAAAGTGAGAGAACTGTACCAAGCACTCTTCAAGGACCCTTACCTCTCCAAGTCCATATTAATTTCTCACCCCTCCCTACTCTGTTCATCATCTTAAAAATTCTTATTCTCCATTGAAAACATTCCCACCTAATTTTCACTTTGTTTTCTTAATGACTCACAGTCATTCTATAATTTTTCTAAATCTTCTCTAATTATCTAATTTAGAAAAATTCTAATTTTTCTAAAAAGAGAAGTGTTTTGTGTCCTTCTTAGCTTAGCCCAGTTATGAGACTGTTTCTGCATCCCCCTCTGCTACCTAAACATTTCTCCTCCTCTTCTGAGCATAGCTTTGGTTCTTGGTGCCCCTTTCAGATATTTCTGATTCCATTTCCTTTCCTTCTCTGAGGTTCTTTAGTTTCACCACCTTTAATGGGTTTCACTCAAAAAGACTAGGTTCTTTCAATGGCCTAGAGGCAAGATGAGAATTCTGAAAGATGCTAACCATAGATTTATCTGCTTGGTTTTTTTCATGCTATATTGAATTGTTTGTCTTTCTTCAGTTCTTTAGTTTGTTGAATTTGCATGTCAAATATCCTGTTCATCTTTAGTTTTATTCACGAACATTTGATTCACATTTCTCTCTTTTTCTTAAGAATCCATCTTTTTCCACTAATGGTTAAGGCAAGTTTTGGAGCATATGCTGATTTGGGGATATAAACTGATTTCCTCCAGCTGTTAAGACTGACTTCTCACTTTTATTTTATTTCTCATGATTGAGGCATCTGGCATAATTCAGACTGGTTTTTTTTTTCTTTGTATCTAAAGGGCTTCCTCCTAACTGCTTACATTGTCTGGTTTGAAGCTCTGGGCCTTGACCTCAGCCATCCTGAATGAGTTTAATTTGAGTTATATACAATATTCTGTAGAACCTAAGCATCTATACCTCCTTTCCATTTCCAATACTTTTGGGCAATTTATTCACATTTTTTTTCTAATGTATAATACTCACAGTTTATTTTATTATATATTGTCTTAAAGGTCAATTGCTTTGGGCTGTACAGACAGTTCAGAAATTTTTTCAATCTTGGTGGCTTTATATTTTGTTCCAATGTACTTTTTAACACTGCATTTTTGTTTTGCAAATATGTCCATGCATGTTTAGAGCTACTATTATATAGCTAGATTGATAGATATTCTGCAACATTTGTAGTAATCTATATTTTTATTTTTGTTTTTGAAGTCTTCGAGAACTAAAATTTCTATTCTTTTTCTTATTTTGATTATTTGTTGATCTTCAAAAACCCAGCTGTTATTTCATGATATTTGCTGGGTGATTTTCTATTGTTATTGCAATATTACCTCTCTTACAAGGTCTTCACATCACATTCATTCACCATGTGATACTTATTCATTGTATTGGGGACTGTTTTTACTTATTTACCCATTTCTTTTTAAGCCTCTCTAAGTTTTCCTGTAACTTTTTCCTTGCGCTAATTTTTTTCCCTTTCTCTATTTGCTTTATTGTTTTACTTTATTGGGTACGTTTCTTGATGATTTGAGATGGTGAAATCTTGTACTTTCTTTTTCTACATCTTTTACAAACATGTTTATATTCTCCATTCATACACTCATGCTCCACCACTCTGGCTCAGGCCCTCATCAATCCACACATGGACTGTTGTAATAGACTTCCAATTGGTCTCCCTGTCTCAAGTCTCTCTCCATTCCAACCCATCCTCCACTCAACTTATTTTCCTAATGTAGAAGTCTGATCATGCTACTTCCCTAACTCCCACTCACTCAACTCCAGTGGTTCCTTATTACCTCTGGGATGACATATAAAGTCCTTTGTTTGGCATTCAAAGCTCTTTAAAACCTGGTCCTTTCCTACCTTTCCAGTCTTCTTACATCCTAATTCTTTGTACACATTCTATGACCCAACATATACTAGCCCACTTGCTTTTCCTGGGATGTAACACTATCTATGCCTTTGCACTGGCTGATCCCCATGCCAGAAATATTCTCTTTCCCGAACTCCTAACTCATAGCATCTTTGGCATCCTTTAATACCCAGCTTAAGTACCACCCCCTCCAGGAGGCCTTTTCTGGCCCTTACAGCTACAACAATCGTGGCCTCAAGTTACCGTCCATCTACTATATCTCTTCTATATTCTAATTTATATATGGTGTGCCCCTCCTCCATCACATTAGAAGGTAAGTCCTTGAGGGCAAAAATATGTATCCTTTCTTCCCCTTAGTACTTCTTAGCACAATGTCTGGCATGGAGTAAGCACTTAATAAATTCAAGTTAATTAACCATTAATTGATGAAGGGAAGCTCAGATTAGATATGTTCTCTCACCTAGCCATATATTCAAGACCAAGCACTTCTTTTTTGAAAGAAGATGCATGCAGTGGATGATGGTTAAGCCAAAGGAATAACTTGCCAATAGCAGAATTCCTGATACCATGGTGTAGGAGTGAAGCCCTCAGGGTCTGTAGAGGTGCAGAGAATTCACAAGCATATGCAGCTTGCTTCATTAAGTTGTGCACCCAGGGAATTTTATTTTTAAGGTGAACATTTATTGAATACTCAATAATAAAGAATATTTTTATTCTTCTAGATTAAAAGACTAAAACTTAACTCATTTTAGAAATTGAAAAACTAAATGTTATTTTTAAAATAAGAACTTTAAAAATAAGATAAAAAAGACCCAAGGTTTGTTTGTTTGTTTTTTTTGGAGACATTAGGGTCTTCCTGGGTGCACCCAGTAAACTCTGCATGCATTCCTATGATTAGACTATTTGTCCATTTCCTAACAGGCCCTAACTGCTACGTTTTCTAGTTATTTTCTTTGCTTCTTATAATTTTTCTATCTCCTCCCTCGGTCGGGCTGTCAACTGTCACTTCTAACTGCTGTCAGTGTGCCTGCCTTTAACAGCCACCATCTCCAATTTGCTTTAAGCTGGTTAACCAGATAATCAAACTTGTCAGAATTTATCTAAAATAAAAGTAAATAGACTTTGAGTGAGGGCCTAAGATGCACTTCTATGAATAATGTGCAAGAGCTTTGTGACATCTATTTTGAGTCCTCAGGTCTTTTCATTCAAGTTTCCAGATATCTGAACACATAAGCAACCTCCAATCCTAATTGCTGGCAACCTCCAAAGGACTAATAATACCTTTTAAATATCTTTTACATAAGTGTCACAGAACAACAGCAGTCTCCACTTCCAACAGACTTTTCCTGTTAGGCTACTGCCTTTCTATTCTTGGCCAAGAAGGAACCAGGAAACAGGGCTCCTGAACCAGTGCCTTGAGGGGTTTTTGTAATTGGGTTAAGGCATTTTGCTACTCAACAGTGGTGATACAGTTTAATTACCCAGGATTCCTATAAGTGAATAACTCAGCAGAACCCAGGCTCAGCAGGTAGCACAAACCTGAGGGAATGAGACACAAGATGGGTAAGGTATTTTTTTGTTTGTTTGTTTCTTTTTTTGTTTTTTACAATCCAAAGAATTTTATTCTCAGATCAAGGTCAACACATTAAAAAGGAATAGTACATTCTCATGAAATACAAGGGCCCAAGCCTTCTTGAGTACTGTGTTTATTCCTTAGAAATAGCATTTTAGGGAGCTCTCCACAAAACAAAACCAGGAAGTAAGAGAAGAAATAGGCTTCCAAGGATGAGAGCACAGAGATGTAAAAGGGTAATAAAAATATTATTTCAATCATCTGTTGGGGTGGGAGAGGAGATTAAAGGGATGGTTCAGTTTTGTTTTAAGTTCTCAAACAGAAAAGCTTTTATTTCTCCCAGAAATTCATCTTTTTCTATTAAGAAAAGATTCAGGCCAATACTTTGGGGAGGAGGTTAAAAATCACAGGATGATTTACCTCAGATCACTGAAGACTATGCTAAGCTTCCTTGAGCTTTCAAGTTTCTAAAAAATAAGTTATTTCAGCTATTCCTCTACGGCACAAAACGTTGCACAGAATCTCCTTTAAGAATTTAGCAGAATCAGTCATTAGTCTCTATGAGCTAAGTGTGCTACCTATTGCTAAAGTGAACAAGGACCACTTATTTATCTACTGGAGGCAGCCATTCAGTGACAAACCACAATCCTTAGCATTCGGTCTTTCTGAAAAGAAATGTCCACTGGTAGGTCAGAGCAGACCAAATCTTCTGCTTCAAGCCCTTAACCAAAGGACTAATAATACCTTTCAAATATCTTTTACATAAGTGTCACAGAACAACAGCAGTCTCCACTTCCAGCAGACTTTTCCTGTTAGGCTACTGCCTCTCTATTCTTGGCCAAGAAGGAACCAGGAAACAGGGCTCCTGAACCAGTGCCTTGATTCTAGAGTAGCAATGTTCTCTAAGAAGAAGCTGTTAGCTCCAGCAACTAAGATGGAAAATAGGATTGTTCTTTATGAAAGAAAAGAAATACCAAACAAATACTTATCTTGGATAAAATATGCAGAACAAAGTCTACTAGATTTTAATTATTTCCCTTGCCCCCTGCAATCTAGTTCTATAGATCAGTAACTGGCTGTGGTTGACTGTACTTTGAGAAGTTATTCGGACCAGCTTTGGGACATTACTAGAAAGATTCAAGCTTTGCTAAAAATATGTAAAGAAATAATCACTACTTCCCCAGGAATATTATCCTCCTAAGAATTGTAAATAGATGACACCTTTCCTATGTCAAGTGCAGGGTAGATGGGAAAAGAGAAAAGTCTAAGATACTCTCTCTACATAATAGTGGCTCACCAGGGAAAGCAACTTTGCTCAATTGAAAAGCAAGCTTTAGAACCCTGTAGGAGTCAACACATTAATGTCCCTTGGTTTGATGTTATGAGTTTGGGGAGGTTGTTTCTTTCCTTCCATTATTGAAAGGTCCATCTTAGGTCACTTGAAGGTTGCTGGGTCTTCCGCAATTCTAGTATCCTAAACCCAAATGATCTCCCATTGGTGATGGCTTCTAAGTACCTCTATAGGACTGGACACTGAAACCCAAGTCAGATTTCTGAAGGGTTCTTGGTCCAAAAAGGCTCCATTTTTCAGATGAGGGTTTGTATCTATCTCCATTTGCAGAGTCCATGATGTAGACATCTAGGCCAGGTAAGGAAGTAGAAGATCCATGAGTAAACCAGCCTCTGGGCTTTTGTTTGGGAGAAGAATGGGGTGTACTACCTGGAGAAGCCTGGGCTGAAGCAGTCAGTCTATCTTCTTTTGTCATTTCTACATTTTGTAACTTCAATTTATGGACTGCCTCTGCCACACAGTGGTACTTGGTTTCTTCTGTGGTGAGGCTTTTATGAGGAGTGTATTCTGCATCTGTCAACCCTGACTGCTGCTCAAAGCACAGGATGCTCTCTTGTGTCTGTTTTGCAATCACAGAATTCATGATGACATGTGTAGCCTTGGCCTTCATCACTGGGTCCTAGTTCATTTGGTCACTGGAAACTGAGGACGTTACGGAGAAACTATTTTCTCCTTCCTCAACCTTGGAAAGCTGTTGATACTTCCGATTTGGGATGACCAGTTTTTTCCACCGAACCTTACTGCACATGTCAGATGAAGGCAGAGTCATCAGTGTGGGATCCTCCAGGACATCATCATAACTGAATGCCCTATGATGCATTCCAACTGGCAAAGACATCTTGCCTAGAAGCCCACCTGTACTGTGCTCAATAGCAGGCACATTTGGCTCTCTGGATGATGCCATGAAAGACTGCAATACAGGTATTTCTTTAGGTATATATCCAGAACTCTGATTCCCATGGTGTAAGTCTATGTAAGTTATGCAGATAGGACAAACATGTCAAAAGGAAACATTCTGAAGCTAGTGATGAACTAGCAAAGAATTCCAAGAAGTTCTCATGCAGAGGCTATACAGACAGCTGGGTTTCCATGAGGAGGGGAGTGGGATGAAAGAAAGGGGGCTGGTAGGAAAAGACTATCTACTACCTGAGGTTCCACCATGGACAGGGAGCTGAGACTAACAAGACTCCAGGTACCATCACTACCTAAGCACCGAAGCATAGGGCAAACTGAGGCCATGATGCAAGTAGCGATAAGACCCAAATGAACCTCAGCTAGAAGTAGAGTGAAGTTGATGGGTAAGTTTTAAGAAAAGAACCACGCATAAGAAGATGATGAAAAGAGGTTGAGAATGTGCCATATTATCTGGATCCAAGGTCAAATGTATAACTAGGTAGACTTGGAACCACCTAGATACTATAATTTCATTTATATTGAGATAGAGCAAGAGTCCTTCAAATCTCCCCACATATACTCCTGTACCTGAAATTCTACCATTAAAACTTAATTAATCCATTTATCTCAAAGCTTAGATATCACTTAAAATGGCACTAATTCTGATTAGGATTACAGTTATGAATAATTTCTACTTTCATATGAAGGATATGCATCTGCTTTAATGGTTTTTATAGAGTTAGGAAAAAGAATGAGGTGATTGTATATGTGTGAGCCTATGGTAGGTTGGAAGCAGAGCTGAAAATGGTGAGCCTGATGGCTCTAGAGACCTACCTATCCTATTTCACAGTTTTGCCTCTGACTGACCTGCCAGGGCTAGTGGGATGCTGCACGCAGGGTGCTAGGAAGGTAAAAGCCTGAGGGCTCCATTCTGAGTTTGAGGAGTAGGGAAGGCAGTCCTTGAAGGGTACTGAAAAGACAAATGGAATGCTGCCAAAGTTAGAGCTGAGCTACTTCAAAAATCTGCCTTAGGCCACCCTGTCTTGACCAACATTCTCTTGACACCATAGTATATTTATTCATCTTGCAAATGATTGCTAACAGGATATTCTTTACCTGTCTCAAACCAAACACAAAGTCTAAAGGAAAGATGCTCATTCCAGTTTCTTCTTGACCTAAACCTTTTTTTGTTCTATACCATAGTTTTTGCTTAAGAAAAAAAATGCATTTTAAATGAAGCTTTAAAAGAACAAGCCATGTTTTCAAAAATGAACCTTTTAGTAAATAGTCTTGATGTATGATTAGAGGTATGTAAAATTCTGAGGCCAGAAAGAATTTCAGAGCTGCTAAACAGTAAACTCTATGAGGGCAAGGGTCATATCTGTTAAGTTACCCTGTCTGCTTGCCTTTGGGAAGATGAACTAGAGACAAAATCAGCTTTGCACCACAATTCCAATAAGATGCACTTGACCAAACCCAGTACTAATATCTCTCATCTTTTATTACTCTATATTGGGGCGGGGGGGAGAAAGCATTCTGAAGAATACTAGCAACTAAGCTACAAATCCTAATAGAGACAAATAGTCATGAACACACAGGACACACCACATTGACCATGGAGAAGAAAGAGGGGCAGAATGGCATGGGGAAAAGAATATTTACCATCAAAGCAATTAGAATCAAAAGTAAAACCATTAAGTAGGGACAAACATCTTTGTAGCAAGTTTCTCTGGTAAGTCTCATATCCAACATATACAGGAAATTGATACAAATATATTTGAACAAGAGTCAGCCCTGAACAAAAAATAAACAAAGGATATCAGCAGGTAGTTCTCAAAAGAAAAAAAAAACAATCTATAAACAACCATATTAAAAAAATGTCCAACTCATTAATAAAAGAAATGCAAATTAAAACAACTCTGAGCTTCTACCTGACATCCATCGTATTGGAAAAGAAGACTTTTTTTTTAAAAGGAAAACAATTGTTGAAGAATTTATGGGAGGAGTGGCACACTAACGCACAGTTGGTAGGGCTATAATTTGGACCAACCATTTGAGACAGTCATTGAGAACTAGTCAATAGTCAATAGACATTTATTAAGGATCTATTATATGTCAGGCATCACGCTAAGTTCTAGATACAAAAAGGGGGGGGAAGATAGTTCCTGTCCTCCAGGAATTTACAATGTAAGGGAAAAGACAATTTCCAAAAAGAAGCTGAAAATGGGGGGAGGAGGTTTCCAGCATAGGGGCATGATAGAGAAGTCAAAGAATTGCCAGAGTAGTCCAGTCAGGTGGAAAATGAAGAGATTTCTGAGCTGATCTCCCTCCTTAAATGGAGGTTTTAGAGTTCATGGCTCCACCCTCCAATCAGAGGGGCAGAAGGTAATTATGACTGATGGTATTTTGCAGCCTTGTGAGGCTTTATCACTAATGAACTTTCTGGGGCATAAGAAGTTCCAGAGCAGTGTGGCCAGCTGAGAAATAAGGAACTATATATGAGAAGGCATTAAAACTGTGCACACATTCATTTACCTAGCAATGGGGCAGGTGGCTAACACAGTGGATAGAATTCAAGGCCTAAAGTTAGGAAGACCTGAGTTCAAATATGACCTCAGACACTTACTAGTTGTGTGACACTGGGCAAGTCACTTAATCTTGTTTGCCTCAGTTTCCTCTTCTGTAAAATCAACTGGAGAAGGAAATGACATTCCATTCTAAAATCTTTGCCAAGAAAACCTCAAATGGGGTCATGAAGAGTCAGACATGACTGAAACTGAACAACAACAAATTACTATTAAGATTGTGCTGCAGGGGTGGAGCCAAAATGGCAGAGTAAAAGCAGTGAATTACTTGAGCTCCTCCCAAATCCCTCCAAATACCTGTAAAAATGACTCTAAACAAATTCTAGAGTAGCAGAACCTATAAAAAGTCAGAGTGAAACAAATTTCCAGCCCAAGACAATCTGGATGGTTGATTGGAAAGGTCAATTGCACTGGGCTGGAAGAAGAGCACAGTTCAGCATGGGCCACTCAGGCAAAGACTGAGCCTCAGCAAAGCTGGAGCAGTCTTCAGGGGATTAATTCAAGGGGAGCTGTGGCAGTTTCCAGACTTCTCAACCGACAAACACCAAAGACAACTTACAAAGATGGTCAGTGGGAAAGATCTGTCCAACCATGGTGAAAGAGAAGGTTGGTCTGGCCCCAGTCCTGGTGCAGCCCCAGGTTGGTGGCTGCTTCTGGCCCACAGATGGAGAGGGAATCAAGTGGCTGATCAGAGGGAAATTGCAAGAATCTCTTTGCTGATGCTGAGGCAGGATTCTCTTGCTTTGCCCGTGAATGGATCTGGGTCACAGTTCTGGATGGCAGTCCTGGACAAAGAGGAATGCTGGTGTGGTGGAGCTTGTGGTAGCAGTGGTGAGGGAATCCCACTCATAGTTCCAACGCAGAAACCAGTGCTTGTGGTCACTCATAGACCAGAACCCAGGCCAGGAAAGGAGCAAACACCTCACCCTTGATCATACCACCTTGGAAGAACTGAAAATATACAGGTCCCTAGAAGTATCTCTGAAAACAACTGCACTAAACCCCTGAAGCTTAGGATAGTGCATTCTCCACACTGGAAGCAGACCTCTACCTTAACAAACAGTTTAAAACTCAAGTAATTGGCTGGGATCATGAGCAAACAGCACAAAAAAAAAGTCAGACCATAGAATCTTACTTTGGTGACAAAAGAAGATCACAACATACAACCAGAGGAAGACAACAAAATCAAAGCTCCTATATCCAAAGCCTCCAAGAAAAGTATGAATCATGGACGGGCATAGAAGAGCTCAAAAAGGATTTTGAGAAGCAAGTAAGAGAAGTAGAGGAAAAATGGAAGAGAAATGAGAGTGATGCAAGAAAATCATGAAAAACAAGTCAACAGCTTGCTTAAGGTAACCCCAAAAAAATATTGAAGAAAATAACACCTTAAAAAAGAGACTAACCAAAATGGCAAAAGAGGTAAGAAAGTATTATACTGGGGAAAGGAGAAAGGGAGAGGTAGAATGAGGTAAATTATTTCACATAAAACAGACAAGAAAAAGCTTTTACAGCAGAGTGGAAGTGGGGGAAGGTGAGAGGGAATGAGTGAATCTTATTCTCATTGGATTTAGCTTAAGGAGGGAATAACATACACACCCAATTGATTATGGAAATCTATCTTACCCTGCAGGGAGTAAGGGGATAAAAGAGTGGGGGCATGATAGAAGGGAGGGAAGGTTGAAGGAGGGGGTAATAAGAAGCAAACACTTCTGAGGAGGGACAGGGTTAAAAGAGAGAATAGAATAAGCAGGGGGTGGGATAGGATGAAGGAAAATACAATTAGTTTTTCACAATATGACTACTATTGAAGTGTTTTGCATGATTACACATGTATAACCTGTATTGAGTTGCTTGCCTTCTCATTGAGGGTGGGTAGGGAGGGAAGAAGAAAGAAAATTTGGGACCTAAAGTTTTAAAAACAAATGTTAAAAATTGTTTTCACATGCAACTGGGAAATGAGGTATACAGGCAATAGGGTATAGAAATCTATCCTGCCCTACAGGAAAATAGAAGGGGAAGGGGATGAGAAGGGGAGGGGTGATAGAAGGGAGGGCAGATTAGGGGAAGGGATATTCAGAATGCATGCTGTCTTGGGGTGGAGGAGGGGTGAGATGGGGAGAAAATTTGGAATTCAAAATCTTGTGGAAATGAATGTTGAAAACTAAAAATAAATAAATTAAAGGAGTCTAAAAAAAAGATTGACTACAAATACTGAATGATTAACTTTGTTTTCATTCAATAAACATTTATTAAGTCCCTACAAAAAGATTATGCTACAAAAACATCAAAGGAAGAGAGAAAGGACCCGCAGCACAAAAAATATTCTTAGCATCTTTTTTTTTTGTTATAGAAACTTACTAGAAACTAGAAAGGCTCCCACTAATTGGGGAATGCCTGTAAAAATAATTATGCTATGTGAATGTAAGAAGAATATTATTTTGCCTTAAGAAATGACAAAAGGGATGTATTCAAAACAATCTAAGAAGACACGTATGAATTAATGAACAAAACTAGAGTTAATTTATGTGATGACTAAAACATTGTAAAGAAAAGCACCTTCAAAAAATGTAAGACCTCTGATCAACACAGTGAACAATTACAACTCCAGAAGATGATGATGAAGCATGTTTTCCACCTTTTGAAAGGTGATGGACTAGATATGTAGAAAGAGACATACATTGTTAGACGTGGACAAGTTGTGAGTTTGTTTTGTATGAACATACTTAATCATACAAGGGTTTTCTGCAGGAGTCCTTTCATGGTCCTCCTCAGTATTAGTGCATTTTTTGAGATCATTTCCAAGTAATCCTGTATATATATCTCGTATGTACACAATTGTTTACCTGTTGTCTCCCCCCTTATAATGTAAACTCTCTGAGGGCAGGGACTATGTTTGTGGCCTTTTTTGTATCCCCCTAGAGAATCCTTGTTGATTTAAAGGAAGGGATTTTTCCTTTTTTTTTTTAATTTTGGGGATGGAGGTAGTGATAGAATTTAAAAACAAAAGAAAGAAAAGAAAAATAAATTTAAAAAAAAATCTTGGACTTTCCACAAAAAAGAAAAAAGAAAATTTGCCTTGGATCTCATAGGGTTTCTAGCTGAGAAACACCAACTAGAAACTCTATGAGATTCAAGGCAAATTTTGTGGGCACCACAGATATCCATTCTAATGTCTTGGCTCCCTTTTCATTTGCTGTCATGTAGAAATTTGCAACTCATACAAACCATTAACTTTCATACTGCATTCTGCACTAAAGCTAGCTTCACACCCTCCACCTTCTATAGATATACCAACAATCTGCCTCATTTTTAATGACCCTCATCACCCCTTGCATAACTACAATCCTTCAGCATAATTTAATTTCTATGAGGTCAGAGATTGTTTATTATCTTGTCTTTTTATTCCCAGTACCTAGTACAGTAAATTCTTTTTAAAAAATGAATGTTGAGCTGAATTTCATCCTCTTCCCAGCACCACAGCAGTAATGAGAGTTGTAGAGAGGAGACATATTTTCCCTTGCCCAGGACAACAGTATCTGAATCTCTTGAGAATGTCTTATAAAAACTTTATATCACCTCCAGGGCTGAGTCCCCTTCTATGTGTATGTTAGGTATTTAATAAATATTTGTTGAAAAAAAACAAGAAGAAAAAGTGTTTTAAACTAATGATTTTTTTTTTAATTTCCCTGCTTTAAATGAATCTCCTCTCCCCATCCAATACAGAGTGGCCAAAGTGATTTTCCTAAACACCAGGTTTGATCATGGCACTTCCCTGCTCAGTAAAGGCCAATGACTCCTTCAACACTGGGATCAAATACAAACTTGTGTTTGACATTTAAAGCCCTTTGCAACTGGTTTCAACCTACCTTTCTGATCTCATCATATATTATTACCCTTCACATACTATATAGTTCAGCCAAACAGACCTTCTTGTTAGTTTCTCATATAAGACACCCCATCTTCCATCGTTGTGCCTTTGCACTGACAACTGTCCTTCAAGCCTGGAATGCACTCCCTCCTCATCTCCAACTCATGGAATTTCTAGCTTCCTTCAAATCTCATCTCAAAAGTCACATTCTACAAGAAATCTTTCTTTATTCCACTCCCAAATGCTAATCCTCCTCCCCCCAGCTTCCTCCACATACACACAAATTATCCTATATCTCTTTTATATATTCTCATATTGTACATGCTGTCTTCCCTGATAGAATGTGCACTGCTTAGCAGCAGGGACTGATTCATTTCTGCGTTTGTCTTTCTAGAACCAAGCACAGTGCTTGGCACATAGTAAGCAACTTTAAAAATGCTTATTAAATGGTTAAATAAACTTGTCCAACTCCTTATTTATAGAAAACCAAGATTCAGAGAAAGTTTAATTTGCCCAAAGTCACACAACTAGTTAAACCAGGATCAAAATCCATGTATAAGAGCTCATAGGGAAGTTTTCTCTCTGTTATTAAAACAGTGCTTTGTGTCAACTGTATGTGTAAACAGGTAAATGTACTAGACATAAATGCCATCTCTGAAGTCTTCAGCCTGTTTAGTCAGGAAAATATTCAAATACTTGCTTGGTCACATTTCACTATCCATGGCCATGACTAAAAGATGGTAGGGGAGGGGAGTAGAAGGAGATAATGAGATAACATTTGTAGCCCTAGGAAAAAGTTCAGCTACTAAAAGAAGTGCAAATCATGAACAAAAATAGGAACGAGGGTTATCTGTGGATTTCAATTATCCCTACACTCCCTCCCTCTCATCTCCACTGATAATGGAGTGTTGGCTGCACCTCTAAACACTGTGATGCTATGAAATATCTAACTGTGTTAAATGCCATCACTTTAGCATCTGGGAAGCTGATTGCCAAGTGGAAAACCTTTTCATGTGATCTACAGTGTTAAAATGCTGCTTACAGGAGTTGTTTGTAACTTCAAAATCATTACTAGCTGAGAATATGCACCAAGAAACCTGTTTGCTGTTTGACAAAATACATGGTGGGAGAATTTAGAAAAATGAACATCAGCATTAATATAGTATCTGTAACATAGATGCCAAGAAAGTATGTTGATGATGACACAAAGGAAAAGGAAATGTTTTTAATTTTAAAAATTGACTTGGGATATACATGAAAGTTCTAGTACTTTGGAGTTGAAAGGAAATGTATCAAATTAATCTCACACGAAAATTATGTCAATAAAACCAATAATCTACAAAACTCAAGTTACACACACACACACACACACACACACACACACACCCTTTCTTTTTATTAGCATGAGGGGCTGGTAAGGTGAATTCTCCTTGATGAGCTGAGAGGGCATCTCAATTATCTTTCCCCCCAAAACACCATCCCCTTTCTACCTCCCCATTACTATCTGGACACCACCATCCTCTAGTTCCACAGTGTGGCAACCTTGGTGTCCTCTTCAATTCCTATCTCTTTCCCTACATATCCAATCTATTGGCTAGACCTAACAATTTTAAAAAATAAAGAATGTTTCTAGTTTATTTTACTGTTTTCATATAAACATTTTAAAAAATAATTTCTGAGTTCCAAATTCCTCTTTCTCTCTCATTCCCCCCTTCTTGAGAAAGCAAGCACTTTGACATAGATTTTACATGTGCAGTCATGGAAAATATATTTCCATATTAGTCATTTTGCAAAAGAGAACACAGACCAAAACAACAACAACAACAACAACAATAACAATAACAACAAGAAAAATAAAGTTAAAAAAAGTATGCTTTGATCTGCATTCAGACTCCATCAGTTATTTCTCTGGAGGTTGATAGTATTTTTTATCACGGGTCCTTTGGAACTGTTTTGGATCATTGTATTGCTCAGAATAGCTAAGTTATTTACACTTAATCATCATACAATATTGCTGCTATTGTATACAATTATCTTCTGACGCTATTCACTTCATTCTGCATCAGTTCACATAAGTCTTCCCAAGTTTTTCTAAAACTATCTTGCTTGTCATTTTTTGTAGTATAATAGTATTCCATCATAATCACATACCACAACTTTTTTTTAGCCATTTTCCAATTTATGAGCATCCCCTCCATTTCCAATTTTTTGCCACCACAAAAAGAGTTGCTATAAATATTTTGTACACATAGGACCTTTTCCTTTTTCTTTGATCTCTTTGGGATATAGACCTAGTAGTAGTATTGCTGGATCACATTTTTATGCTCCTTTGAGTGTAGTTCCAAATGGCTTTCCAAAATGGTTAGATAGTTTCACAACTCCATCAACAATGCATTAGTGTTCTAATTTTTCCACATCCCCTACAACATTTGTCATTTTCCTTTTCTGTCATATTAGTCAATCTGATAGTTGTGAGGTGATACATCAGAGTTGTTTTAATTTGCATTTCTCTAATCAATGATGATATCAATTTTTTTCACATGATTATAGATAGCTTTGATTTCTTCTGAAAACTGTGTTCATATCCTTTGATCATTTATCATTTGGGGAATGATTTGAATTCTTATAAATTTGGCTCAGTTCTCTATGTATTTGAGAAATGGGACTTTTATCAGAGAAATTTACTATAAAAATGTCCCCAGTTTGTTCTTTTCCTTCTAATCTTGGTTGCATTGGTTTTGTTTGTGCAAAAGCCTTTTTAATTTAATGATCAAAATTATCCATTTTATATCCCATAATGCTCTTTATAATCCCATAAATTGTTCCCTTATCCATAGATCTGACAGGTCAAATATTCCATGCTCCTTTAATTTGCTTGATTTCACCCTTTATTTCTAAGTCTTGTAGCCATTTTGACCTTATCATGGAAAACAGTGTGAGGTGTTGGTCTATATCTATTTTCAACCAAATTGCTTTCCAGTTTCTCTAACAATTTTTTTTTTGTCAAATGGTGAATTCTTTTCTCAAAAGCTTAGATCTTTCATTTATCAAAAACTAGATTATGATGGTCATTTATTACTGTGTATTGTGTACCTAACCTATTCCACTGATTTACCACACTCATGGCCAATACCAGATTGATGATTACTGCTTTGTAATTCAGTTTGTGATTGGGTACAACTATAACACCTTTCTTCACATTATTTTTCATTGATTCCCAAAATATTCTTGACCTTTTCATTCTTCCAGATGAATTGTTATTTTTTCTAGCTCTGTAAAATATTTTTGGTTGTTTAACTGGTATGGCACTGGATAAGTAAATTTATTTAGGTAGAATTGTCATCTTTATTATATTGGCTCAGTCTACCCACCAGGAATTAACATTTCTCCATTATTTGGATCTGATTTTATTTGTGTGAAAAGTGTTTTATAATTGTGCTCATATAATTCCTGGGTTTGTCTTGACAGGTAGGCTCCCTGAGATTTTATAGTATCTATAGTTATTTTAGATGGAATTTATTTTTCTCTCTTCCTGATGGATTTTGTTGATAATATATAGAAATGCTAATGATTTATGTGGGTTTATTTTATATCCTGCAATTTTGCTGAAGTTGTGAATTATTTCAACTAGTTTTTAGTTGATTACCTATGATTCTTTAAGTATATTATCATATCATCTACAAAGAGTAATAATTCTATTTCCTCATTGACTATTCTAATATCATCAATTTCTTTATCCTCTCTTATTGCTATAGTTAGCATTTCAAGTGCAACATTGAATAAAAGTGATGATAATGGGCATCCTTGATTCACCCCTGATCTTACTGGGAAGGCTTCTAGCTCCATCACAAATAATGCTTACTGATGGTTTTAGATAGATACTATACATCTATTTGAGAAAATCTCCATTTATTCCTGTGCTTTCTAGTTTTTAATGGGAAGTAGTATTGTATTTTATCAAAAGCCTTTTCTACATCTACTGAGATAATCATATGATTTTTTTTTGTTTTTGTTATTGATATGGTCAATTATGCTGGTAGCTTTCCTAATACTGAACCTACTGGTATAAATCCTACCTGGTTGTAGTGTATGATTTTTATGATATATTGCTATAATATCCTTGCCAATATGTTATTTAAAAATTGCATCAATATTCATTAGGGAAATTGGTCTATAATTTATTTCTCTATTTTTGTTCTTCCTGGTTCAGATACCAATACTATATTTGTGTCATAGAAGGAACTTGGTAGGACTTCTTTTTTGCCTGTTTCTCTAAATAGTTCATATAGTATTGGAATTAATTGTTCTTTAAATGTTTGGTAGAATTCACCTGTGAATCCATATGGTCCTGAGGAATTTTTCTTAGAGAGCTCATTGATAGCTTGTTCAATTTTTTTTCTAAGATATGGTTATTTAAGTATTCTATTTCCTCATCTATAAATCTGGTAAATTTCTGTTAATCTGGTCAATAGCAACGTCTCCAATATTCCCCTTTCTCTTCTCTGATACTGCCAGTACCCTTGTTCAGGCCCTCATCACCTCTTTTTTGGACTGTTACTATACCTGACTGGTGAGTATGCCTTGCCTCAAGCCTCTCTTCACTCCAATCCATTCTCCATTCAACTGCCAAAGTGATTTTTCTAAAAGCACAGGTTGACTCTGTCCCTCCCCTTCTGTGTCTCACTCCCCACTTAATAAACTCCAATGGCTCCCTATCATCTCCAGGATCAAATAAAAAACCCTGTGTTTGGTGTTAAAAGCTCTTCATAACCTTTTTCTACACCCCTATTTTTCTTGTCTTCAGTTCCTTTATCTGTCCAATGAGAAGATGAATTCTGTTTCTTTCCAGGTTAAGATACAGAATTCCAATTGAGGGATACCCATTAACTGGGAATGGCTGAATAAGTTGTGGTATAATATTGTAATGCAATACTATTGTTCTATAAGAAACATCAAGCAGGATAACTTCAGAAAAACCTGGGAAGACTTATATGAACTGCTGCAAAGTGAAGTGAGCAAAATGAGGAGAACATTGTACACAGTAAAAGCAATATCGTATGATGATTGACTGTGAATGAGTTAGCTATTCTCAGCAATACACTCATGCAAAACAATTCCAAAGGACTCATGATGAAAAATGCTATCCACATCCAAAGAAAGAACTGATGGAGTCTGAATGCAGATCAAAGCATACTATTTTTCACTTTATTTTTTTATGTTTGTTTTTTTTTCCTTTTGGTCTGTTTCTTCTTTTACAACATGAACAGTATGGAAATACGTTTATGTGATTACACATATTTAACCGATAACAAACTGCCTACTGTCTTAGGGAAGGGGGAGCTTAGGGAGTGAGGGAGAAAATTGGAACTCAAAAAATTTTAAACAAATGTTACAAATTGTTTTACATGTAATTGGGGAAAACAAAATATTATTTATTTTTAAAAACGTGTCATTCCGTGGTGACTCTCCCTTTCCAAAATTACTATTAAAGATCAATGGTGGGGGCAGCGAGGTGGTGCAATGAATAGAGCAATGGCCCTGAAGTCAGGAGGACCTGAGTTCAAATCTGGCCTCAGACCAAACACTTGACACTTACTAGCTGTGTGACCCTGGGCAAGTCACATAACCCCAATTGCCTAAAAATAAAAATAAAAGATCAACGGTGACTAGGTGACTTTAGTCCAATTACAGATCTCTTGACCTGAGGCCAGAATGTTTCTAAGTCAAAACTGAAGTCAATTCACTTTGTTTCCACTTACCTCATCCGCCTTTCCTATTTTCCTATTCTTTCTCCTCCTGGTTCCAAGAGCTCTAATGAAACACACTAGCTACACAGAACAACGACTAGGTGGTACAATGAGTAGAGTGCTCAACCTGGAGTCAGGAAGACTCATCTTCCTTAGTTCAAATCTGAACTCAGACACATCCTAGCTGTGTGAAACTGGGCAAGTCTCTTAAATTTGTTTGCTTCAGTTTCCCCATCTGTAAAATGAGCTGGAGAAGGAAATGGCAAACCATTCCAGTACCTTTGCCAAGAAAACCCCAAATGAGGTCTTGAAGAGTCAGACACAACTGACCAACAAAAGCAACTCAGAAATCCCCGGTGTGGTACCCTCTGACTGCCCCTGGGCATTATGTGACTATCCATCTGTTCTGTCGAGATTTTCAAAAGACATGACTGATTATGACATTTTAGCATAACCTGAAGGATATTGTACTTCTTTTCATCAAGATGAAAAAGGATGGACAACAAATCTTTTCAAATTGGCATATCTACTTTGGTTTTAAGCAGATCAATTAATTCCCCCCCAACCCCAGAGGAAAACACAGATGGATTATTGCATGTTATTGTTTATTGTGAATATAATAAATTAAAATCATTTGTTATGTACCTACTATGTGCCAATCATTGTGCTCTGCCCTGGGGATACAAAGCAAAAGTAAGAGGAATCCTTCCCCTTAAGGAATTTATATCATAAAAGCAGGATCAAATAGATTTAGGAGAGTGGTAACTAAAGAAGAGAGCTTTGGTCTAGAAGGCCACAGGAATTTTAAATGGTCAGGACAGTTGATTGTCACACCTTTTCCAGTAACAATGGTAGCATTGATTTAATTATTTAGATGGAAGAAGGTGGGGGAAAGAAAAGCTACAGGAAGGGTAGTTTGGATTATGGTATGATGTCTGCACTGGATAGGCTCTGGTGTCCTAGTAGATGATTGGGTGGAGTGTGAAGCATGATTTAGGGCCAGCTACATATATTATTTATCGAAATACATTTTTATTCACCCACCAAACCTTATTTGATCCTCATATCAACCTTATAAGTAAGAAAAATGATGGAATAAATATTTATATACTGTCTACTAAGTGCCAGATACTGAGCTAAGCACTTTACAAAGATTATCTCCTTTGATAAAAGGTACAAATGGTATTAAAGAAAATAAGTACTATTCCCATATTATAGATGGGAAACTAACATTGTGAGGTCAAGTGGCCAGCCCAATTGTCAGAGCTTTGATTTGATCTCAAGGCTTTTTGATTCCTTGGGGCAGCTTGATGGTGTAGTGGTAGAACACTAGACCTGAAGTCAGGAAGACCTGAGTTCAAATCCAGCCTCAGATATTTCATATGTGACCCTGGGCAAACTTAACCATCTTTGCCTCAGTTTTTTCATCTGTAAAATGAGCTGGAGAAGGAGAAATGGCAAACCACTCCAGTATCTTTCCCAAGAAAACCCCAAATAGGGTCACGAAGAGCCAGACATGACTGAACAACAACTTCTTGACTCCAAGTTCAGTGTTCAATCCACTATACCTCAAGCTAGTACCGAAACAAAAAAAATATGGTTTTCTAGTGGGTAAAGTTGTTGTTGTTCAGTCATCAAGCCAGAAGACCTGGGTGTCAATTCTGCTTCTAATAAAAACAATCTGTGTGATGATGGGCAAGTCACTTAACCTCTAAATGCTCTAGGCAATTGTTTTAAGATTATTATTACAAATTCAGTTAGAAAGAAGATACCTAACTGCATCGGAAGCAAGAGTTTACTCATCTAGGAAATCACAAAGCCAGTCCCTATGGCTATCCCATCCATGAAACAGGACAGCTCAACCCAAGGGAAGAGTCCCAAATGCACAAAACAAACAAAAAAAAATTAAAAATGATCAGACTTGATAACTTCTGGTCATTTGTGTGGGCACCAATGATACAGCTAGAATGTACCTAGAAAGTTTTATCAAAGTTTGGAAAGCTTTAGATAAGAAATTTAAAAGCTTAAGGGCACAAGTGATATTTTCTTCAATCTATCAATCAATAAGCATTTATTAAGTGCCTACTACATAACAAATAATGGGTTAGTTACTAGGTATAAAAGGAAAAAACAAAACAGTGCCTACCCTCAAAGAGGTGACCATCTATTGAGGGAAAAAACATGTATACATCTAAGCATAGTAGGCATCCTCCTCCCACCCACTGTGCTGCATGCTCAGTTGCCAAGGTCAGCTTTCAAACATGTATCACTCATCTATGAGGAGCTCACAAATGGATAATTATGAAGAGTCTGAAGATGTTAAAAAGAAATGGACTGTCCCTCTCTATCTCCTTTCCTTTCTAGCTGCCAAACCTGTGAATTGTTTTGAGCTATGTCTTAAAAGTTGGGTGACAGGAATAGTAATTGCCCCTATATTCTACCTAGTCTCCATGTAAACTTGACCACATGTGAGCTTAAAGATGCCTCCTTTGCCCATTTTGTGTTTTTTTCTTAATTTAAGCAAATGGATATTGAGGATTGGAGGAAAGCTTTTGAGCCTGAAAATTCTGGAGGTCCTGAGTTGGAACTGATTGGTAGAAGGAGAAGCTTCTTCAAGAGGTCATCCACTAACAAAAGGAGTGGTCCAAGTTTGACCATTTACCAAATGACATATACTAGAAGACATTTGGACAGTACAAAGCCAAGGTAAAAAATAAAGATCTCAATTAGCAGTCTGTAAAACTATTTTTGCAGATTTTACCAGTCATTACAAATTGTTACTGAATCTTGTTCTCTGAATGACTGTTTATGAGTTTTTATATTTAGCCTTTGTGTGTATGTGTGTGTATATATATGTAGAAATATATTACCTATCCCATGTGACTTGTGAACCAAAATCTATTTTACTATAATTAAAAGCGTTAGGTGAATTCAGTGACTAAAGTGACTATTAGGTGAATAGGTGATAGACTAATAGGTGAATTAGGTAACTAAAGAAATCAATGAATATGAGAAGGAGTCTTCTCTCACTGGCAGCCAAGTTTTCCATGTATTGAATCCAGTCCAAAGCTTATCACTGAGTACAGGACAATGAAAATCAAGGGCCCTGTATCCCTGAGAGCTTAGCTAAGTGGTGTTCTCAATGATAAATAAGTATATATACAAAATATATACAAACCCATCACTGCCATCCACAGAAGGCTAGATAGTCAGAATAGAAAGATACATTGGGCAAGCAATCATCTGGTTAAGAAGACATCAGAGAATGAGATTTGTATTTCTGAACAATAGCTGAAATATAGGAATGACATCCTGCTATGCTATTGAGGAAACTGGTGGCACAATGGATAGAGTGCTGGGCCTGGAGTCAGGAAGACCTGAGTTCAAATCTTGCCTCAGATACTTCACAGCTGTGTAACTCTGAAGAAATCATTTTGAAAAAAAAAAAATCTCTATTTGCCTCAGTTTCCTCAACTGGAAAATGGGGATAAGAATAGCAATGTCATCATGAGGATCAAATGAGATACTATTTGTAAAGGTGTTTATCACAGTACCTGTCACACAACAAGCACTATATAAATGCTTATCTTCCACTTTCCTTCCTAGTATATCTAACAAGTACTGATAAGAAAGAATTTACCTGGAAATCTCACAAATCCAATCAAAAAGGGCTTTAAACTAAAAAGGAAGTATAAGAGAGGAAGGGAGGAAACTGCCTATGTATATTAACCAAACTGGATACCATAGAGAATATCTGTAAAGTTGGGGGAAGAGTAACAGTTAATATATGCACAGGTAAGTTCAGAGGTAACAACCCCCCAAAAAAGAACCAATAATAAAGGCTATGACCTCAGATGTATGCATATATACATATATATATATATATATATACACAGATATATGAAATTCACAGAGTATAGATTAAAAGCAAAATGAAAGAAAGAGACATTTGAGTGTTTGTTATCTATAAGGCACTGAAAAACCCTGGGAACACAAATGAAAAAATGAACCAATGCTTATGCCAAAGAGTCATACATTGTAATGGGGAAGACAGCATGCATAGTGTATTAACAATTAGAGAAAGAGTTTTGGGAGTCACAGAGATGAGTGAAGTCATAGGGCAGGAAATCAAAAAGGGAAGAGGGAGACATATAGCACAGTGGATATGGCAAGATATAGGAACATAGATTTAGAACTGGAAAAGACTTCAAAATCCGTCCAGTGCAAACCCTTATTTTAAAGTTAAGGAAACTGAGACTCAGAGAGGTTAAATGATTTGCCTATGGTCACCCAGTGGCAAGTAAGCATTAGAGAGCAGATTTGAACCTCGACCCTCTCCAAAGCTAGTGTTCTTTCCACTGCACCAGGGCAACATCATTCTTATGCAACCCTAAACATCCCTCCCCACCAAAAAAAAATAAAAATTATTGTTTACTTCAAAAGGATTCTCTTTGCAAGAGAACACAGAGTGAGCAATCTGCTAATTACCAAAAGATGGCATGGCATATAGAGGATCAGGGTTAGGATGATGTGGGTTCAAGTTATACCTATGACATACACTAACTATGTAATCTTGGAGAAATCATTCAATCTCTTTAGATTATAAATTGCAGTACAGCTGCATTAGTAGAAAAGGTTGGGAGACAGGGGTGTGGGATTGCTTTCAGTACCAATGAAATCACATGACTAGACCAAAAATATGTAAATGAGGAATAAGCAAGACAATAAGTATTTATTAAGTGGTCATTATATGCCAAGCACTGTGCTAGGAGCTTTGCAATTACTATCTCATTTGATTCTTACAATAACTCTGGGAGGAGGGTGCTATTATTACCCTCATTATATAGTTGAGTAAACTGAGTCAGAGAGAGGCTACATGACTTGACCAGCATCACACTGCTGGTAAGTGTCTGAGGCTGGATTAGAACTCAGATCTTCCTGACTCCAGGCCCAATGATCTATCCATTGTAGCATATAAATGAGTTTTAAGTATACTTCTCACCTGCACTTTGACAATCAGATCGAAGCTACAATCATAATCCTGTTTAAGGAAGGAAAAGAAGAAAGAGAGAAGGGAAAAGGGAGACAAAGGATGGGAAGGGGAGATGATGGGAAGAAGAAAAAGAAAAACAATGGTGGAGAAAAAAAATAAAGAACAAAACCATCATTATCATGAATAATAACCATTTTCCCTTCACAGGTGACTTCCTCATGATCTTCCAGTTGCTATTAACCAAACCTCATTTTCTCCATCAGCATTGAACAACTACATAATACCTCCTTGGAATTATAAAATCAGAGAGTTTTTGAGCTGGTATGAATTTTAGGGATATCTCAGTTCCCTTAAAGGTTTGCTATCTCAGAATCATCCTCAACAACTCGATCTCCCTAAATCCCATATCCAGTAAGTTGTCAAGTCTTGTGATTCTAGCTATACAACATGCTTCTATCCCCTTCTCTACATTCCCATGGCCACCACCCTAGTTTAAACATCCATCACCTTCCCCTGGGACTATAATAGCCCTTTTGGTCTCCTTGCGTCAAATTCTCCCCTCTCCAATTTATCTTCTACACAGCTATAAAGTGATATTCCTAAAGCCAAAGTATGACCATGCCACTTTCATGCACAATATGTTTCATTGGCTCTCTATAACCTATAGGATCAAATACAAACTCCTGTTTGGCACTGAAAGCACTTAATAACCTGGTTCCAAATTTTTATGATCATTTTGGCCTTCTTGCTGTTCCTCTTGTGACACAATCCCCCATCTACATATCTTTTCATGGACTGTCCCCCATGTCTGGAATTCTACTTCTAGAATATTCAGCTTCTTCCAAACCTCTGTTCATGTACTGGCTACCATTTGAGGCCTTTCCTGAGCTACCCAGCTAGTAAGGCTTCCCCCCAGAAATTACCTTATGTTTACATTGTATATTGCATCTACTTATATGTGTAGAGTTTATTTCCCTTAACAGAATGTAAGATTCTAAAGGCTGAGAAACATTTCGTTTCTGTGTTTGTGTTCCCAGTCTATTGTCTATAGTAGGTAGACAATGGATTGATCTTTACAGGTGAAGAAACTGAGTCTCAAAGAGATAAAGACTTTGCCCAAATTCATTCACTATACTAGTGGAAGAGACATTATGTATTCTAAATTCAGATAACTGACCTCCTGGTCCAATGCTATTGCCTTGATCCTCCTCTGACCCTTCTCTATATACTCAGTCAGACCACAATATTACAAATTGCCAGAGAAAGACCCATACAGATTAGCTGGAATTAGGTTCATAAAAATTTGGGCATAATCAGCTGAAGGTCAAATGATACTCAAGTTCACAGCAGGACTAATGTCTAGTATATGATCTCCTTTTATCAGTGGGAGTATATTCATCCAGTGTCCCTTCATGCATGCACTATGAACAAGAAATAAATTTTTCCATCAGTTATAAACAGATGTATCAAAGATGGCCCCTTTCTCATTCCAGTAATTACATTGCTGGGTACATTCTAGAATCCTTATCTTTTCCCCTCTCTAAATTCTATATGAAGGGCAGAAATTAAATCAAGTCTTGAATTTGAAACCAGGATAATATTGAATTCCGGCTATCCCTTCTCCCCCCCAAAAAAGCTGTCTTCTTAACTGAGAAAAAATTTCCATTTTCCCCCTCAAACTATTAATATTAAGATACAATCACAGGATAAAAAAAAGGCTGAGCTTTAGAATATATCTCTTTGCTGAATAAGTGACAAAAAGTTAAAAGCAGTAATTTAGGAAACTTAAATGTGACAGTGTATGATAGATGTGCGCTGGCAAGGCAAGAAAATGAGAAACATTAAAATCATATATTAGAATAGATCAAGCTCAACATACCAGTTTATGTCAGCAAGTTTCTTTTGATATGTCAAGTCCCTATAGGGCTAGAACTCAAGTCGACTTTGAAGATATATTTTAAAAGGAATGTGTTTATGTTTAGGAACTTAATAAGGCCATGTGTGCAGAGAAACGAGGGGAAAAAATCAAACTGAATGTATTATTGTTTCACTTGCTGCACAATTTCTCTGAGCTTGGTTTTTACAGAGCGTCTCTTTATCCTTTCAAGAAACTTACCTGTTTGGGGCAGATGTATTTTCCAGACATCCTTCTCCCTTCTATGAATCTATTGTTTTAACACAGTCAAAATCCAGCACAAGAATTGGCAGCATGGAAAGGGGAGGGAGAGTGGTTCAAATTAGAAGGAGAATACTGACCATCCCAGAGGAGACATCCTCATCCTAAACCTTTCAAAACATCCCCTGGGTCAAATGTATGTACCTGATTCAGGAGGTATCAAGAACAACTCAGTTCAAGTATATACCATCTTCCTCAGGGTCTTGTGAAAATCAGTTTATGACTCAGAGAATATTCTTTTAAAGATATTCCAAATTCCATCTTGAATACAAGCAAGATATTCAAGGGGAATCTGTATCTCTGTCATTGGCCAGAAATCCATAATACTGGAGAACAGAAGGTCACTCAGCTATAAATAAATAGATTTGTTCATTGACTCCATGCCATGGCTCCATTTTAAATGCCGCTACGTAGACTAGCAAACACACAGAGGAGAGAGGAATTTGTTCGTCTGAAATTCTATAATTAAAATCTGAACAAAGAGCATTTGCCCTTTTCAAATGAAATACAGAAGAAGCTCTCATAGCAGCCTACCTCCAATGGCCAAATAAGACAATTGGGAAGGGAAAAAAAATCTTCAAAAGCAAAGAAAATGACCACCTAGATTACTGGTAACTAACTTTCATTCAATTGCAGGGAATTGAGGTGACGCCTCTTTCAATGAGGTTAGCATCTCTGTTTAGAAAAGAAAAGATGACTGCTCTTAATGTGCAATATAAATCTGTATCATGCCAACATTTGCAAACAAATCTCAACATTAGTCAATGAGGTCTGGATAATGTTAAATCTTGGAAGAATATAGCAGAAATTAACAACATTGCTACTCACTAAACGCTTGGCACTCTTGAATGCCAAGGATTCTTAATACTTTAAGCATGTACAGTACATGGTAGCTCTCTAAATCAGGTTAATGAGCAGACTCCTTCTGTTGTTTGGAATATTTAACATGAGCTTGACTTTGAATGTTTTTGCAGAGGTGAAACCATGTTTCTGAAGGCTACTTCGAATAGAGATACAGAGATGGACACTGCATCTCTTGTCCCAGAACCATCCTAAGGAAGTTTAGAAAAGGGCATTAATTACCAGAATTAGCCACCAGCTCATTCTGATTTAACCACAGCAACTTATGAACATCAGCCACAAAAGTATGTAAATGTTGTGATCTACATCAGCAGCTGGGATTCCCCCTGACCATTTAAATCTCAAATCTGAAGTATGCAAAAAATGTTGGCATTAGCTTATATAGCCATCTATAAATACCTATAGATACAGTTATACCAATAGATATTTATAGATATCTATATGGACTAATGTTACAGCCACAATTTGTTTTTTTCCAGATGATACATGGACTATGTTGTTTTTTGGTTAACTCTTGATAGATATTTTGATTCCTCATGAATGAAATCAGAGCTTGGGCTTAGGATGTGGTGAGGCATACACAGGCATATACATACATACATACATACATACATACATAGTTGTGTGTGTATGTATACACACATGTGTATATGCATATGCATGGATAGAATCCATATATGTGTGTGTACATGTGTATATATATATACATATATATGTGTATATATATATATACATACATCAAAACAGTTAAATGTTTTAGGCTAAACAATGTTCTGCTCTAGAAAGAAAATTGTTCTGAGTCAGGACATCTGAGTTCTAACTCTGGTTTTGTGACTAATTTATTGTGTAACCTTGTACCACTCTAGAAATTCTCTAAGTCCCTGTTTCTTCTAATCACATGGGGATAATATTACAAGTCAAACTTGCTCTAAAAGGTTGTTGGGGCAGGGGTGAGGGGGTATGGATGTAAAAAGAGACTGTATATGAACATAATGGAGGTCTGTGAATTTGAGTAAAACACTAACTTTCACCAGAATTCCCTCATTAGAATAAAGTTTTAAGATCCTTTCTGGCTTGAATGTTTTATCCTGTCCTTTCCTATCCTATTTCCTTATAAAGATACAAATTTAGGGCCCTATCTGGCTTTACAAATAGGCTGAGTCATCCTTATGACCACTGAATCATTTTTAACCCAAACCTCTGGAGCTGTTGCCTGCCTGTCTGCCTGCCTTCTTTGACAGGGGAGGAAACTGATGCCCAGAGAGATTGATTTACCCAAGGTGACCCAAGTATTAAGTGGCAGATTTGAACTCAAATCTTCTCCCTCGAAATCTAGCCCCCTTTCTACTGCATCATTCTGTCTTGGGAGGAGTAGTTCCCCACTGTCACTTTAGTTGAGATCCAGCTAAAGATTAAGATATGATTAGAATAAGGATGGAGTTTGTCAGAGTATACAAAATTGTTGCTGAAAAAGCAGGTGGGAAGGCACAGAAGACAAACTTTATCAACTCCACAGTGATGCCTGGGACTTTTCTTATGTCCTGGGTTACCATTACTACTACATAAAGTCACAGTACTATAAACATGCTGTACTCCAAACCAAAGTTCTTCTTTCACTAATGAGGGATCAAAATAACTGTCAAGAATTAACTCACAAGCAATAACCTCCATAAATTCTCTGGGAAACAACAACAACAAACTGTAGCTGGAACAATTCTTTCAGATCATACAATAGATTTTACTCTAGCTACAGGGAGGAATTGAACTACCTTCTCACAAGGGAGGAACTCTAAATGATATTACCTATACAGAAATAATACATAGGTATGTGAAATTCATTTTTCTTTCCTCTCTTTTTTTATTTTTAAAATGCAATTAGATCCACATAAAGCACTCATGAAAATTGTTTGCATGAAAGAACCTGTGGAAGAAGGTAGAAAAATATTCGAATGAGGCTAAATCAAAAGGTGAGCCAAAAGCAAGTAGAATGCAGACTGATGGGGCAACCCGTACAACCCATCAGTAGCCAGGCAGGCCCAGATGCATCTCCAGAATCATCAACCCATGTGCATGTGGCGTCTGCCAGGGAGCCAGATGCTGCTTCAGGAAAACGGTGGCCGAAAGCTTGGCATCTGGCAATTTTGATGGCCAGCCAGGAGTTATGAGAACAAGAGGAAACATTTTCTTCAGCCAATGATACTTGCATGTATTCTGTGCAATTGGTTATTTAAAAACAACAATAACAACACCCGAAAATACAAACAAATCTTTTTTTTAAATGAAGTGAAGATAGAGTGCTACTTGATTCTGAAATGCAGCTCTTTGTTATCCCCATGTCCCCAAATAAAAACACGTTGATTAGAAGGGCTCTTTTTTAAACACGTTAATTGTATAAAATAATGTAAGTTTTAAAATAACTAGAAACATCCAAGTTATTACAAAGAAATCAATCCTTACTGTATAGCTGCTTACACAGGTATTGTTTAATACACTCTTTCTATCACTTACCAGAGTCCCTTTTAAACAAATGGGAATTTATCTTTAAGGAAACAAAGTGATTTTTTTTTTTTTCATTTTGAAACAGTGTTCAACTTGATCCCAAATGCAATTGGCGCTGTATTACATCTGTGTGTGTCCAGTTATTTTAATTGTGACAAAGTTGAGAACACAGAAAAACAGCAAACTGGAGATTTTTCCCTTCCTCCTCACTCAAGAGAGGCACCAGCAAAGGCAGTGACTTCTCTCATTTCCCCTGAAAGAGACAAAGTGAAATCCTAATCTGCACTCTAATCTTTTCAATGCAACAAAGAGATGGCAACCAACCAAACAGTTTAGCATCATCATGCAGTTACCATCTAAAGTTACTAAGGAAAAATGTTAAGAAGAGTCCAGTCTTAATGATTAAGTCATTTTTTATAACTATTAATTATATATTATTTATATATTAACTATTAAATTATTAAAAATTAAATTATTAATTATATATTACATAATGATTATAATTAACTATTAACTTATTATAACTATTATTTTAAAATCATAGATCAGTAGAAGTGATTATTGATTAAAAGATAACAGCTATCAGACTCACAGAAGCAATGTACATTCTCTCAAACACAAACTAAGAAATGAGACTAGATCCCAAGAATCCTAATGTTCCACTATGTTTCAAAAATAAAGAAACAGCATTCCATAACCAAAAGAGTAGTTAAACATGGCTTTTTTTTACCTTTTTTGTGTATCATGGAACTCTCTGATCCTGATGAGGTTTTTGGACTCCCGAGAATTGCATTTTTAAAATGCATTAAATGAAATGCTTAAGGATTAGTAAGGAAACCAATTATAGTAAAACACAGGTATGAAAATATTTAAAAAACAATCAGCAACAGCTTCAAGGTCACAGACCCAAGGTCAAGAACCCTAGAGTTTCAATATCATTGTAAATGATGATAATAATAATAATAATAAAAAATAGCTAGCATTTATTTGGCATTTTAAAGTGTGTAAAACACTTTAAATATTTCATTTTATAATCACAACAACTTTAGGAGATAAGCACTATTATTATCCACATTTTATAGTTGAGGAAACAGGCACAAGGAGGCCAAGTAGCTTGTCCAGGGTCACACAGCTAGAAAGTGATTAAGGCAGTACTTGAAGTCAGGTCTTCGTGACTCTAGGTCTAACACTCTATCCATCAAACCACTTAACTCCTTTTCCTATATAGCCTCACCAGTTGGGAAGAGGGATAGTGCTTATGGCTTTATCCCATATCACCTTCTTTATCATTTTCCTTATTGTCTGCTCTTAAATCTTTGCTGCCATCAGTCCCTGCTTGGCCATTGCAGCACCAGACTTGCCACCCTAAAGGAGGAATAAAACATTTTTTCCTTTAATCTATCTCAGACTAGAAGGGTAAAAAACACTTGAGTAGGTAGTTAACAGGAAAAGAAACATCAAGCAAAAGAAAGTACAAAACATACAAAGGCGTAAAGTTGTTTTTTATTTTAATTTGACTTCTGATGATCCTTGGGGCAGGTTCAAAGACCTGCTTTCTTTACCCCCTCCAAATCTTTCCTTCAATTCTACTAAATCGATAGGACAGGATGGCAAGAAGGGTGAAGGAATTTTCTTTTCTGTGTTGGCCTATTTGTCATTTGGTACAATAAGTCTAGGGTGCTCCTGGGAGATCATAGGTCCATGAAATGGAGCCCTAACTATCTTTAAAGGTTCATTATGTAATCAACAATTTAATAGGCAACCTTCTTTTGGAGTAAAGGGCAAAAGAAGCATTATGAAATTCAATAGGAAAAAAAATACATTTCTGTACAGACACAAGCTATTGCAAAAGCTGTGTTAGATTTTTTTAATTGTATTTTTTAAACCAAAGGTCAAAAAATGATTCTTTTTTCTTTGTGTTCTGGGAATATGCTCAGTAGCATCGACCAAGGTCAATGACCTTTATTCATAATTGGTAAGCAGCTGATGATACAGACTTTTCTTCCCTTTCTATCTGTGGAATTCAGCTGGCTAGTTCCTTCCTGTACATTCATGGTTTCTGTTTAGTGTGGCACCAATATGGTTTCCTTTACCATAAAAGATATGGCAATGAGAAACCAAAACTCCAAAAATGTTTGTCCAATTTCATTGTCCTACATAATAACTGGCCACCAGACTGAAGAATATAAATCCATCAAGTGTCATGTACAGGCCTTTAAAAGAGCATGGCCTTGAAAACATATCCTGGGGAATTCCCTTAGGTACCTACATACCCAGTTTGACAGTCAAACTAGAAAGGCAAGGCAGAACCAAGATGGCAGAATGAAGTTAGCATTTTGCTGAGCTCTCACAAAACTTTAAAAAAGAGCATCAAACCAAATTCTGAGTAGGAAAACCAAAAAAAGTCACAGTGGGACAGTTTTCCAGACCACAGCATTTTAAGGAGACAGGAAGTCTGTGGACAATAGGGTGGAAGCTTACCAGGAAGTGGCACTAACTGTGGAGTGAGAAGCAGCAGCAGTGGCAGGGAGCATAGCCAGGAATTGTAAGGGGACTGAACACCTTGTCAGAAAGAGCAAACATTTACAAAAGACAAAAGCTTAGTCCAGACATCCAACCCACCCACAGAGGTGAGCAGAGTCCAAATGTAATACAAAGTTCAAAGTCAAGAAATAGGGTGGAAAAATGAGCAAACAACAACAACAACAAAAAAAAAAACTGACCACAAAAAGCTATTATAATGACAGGGAAGTTCAAGACACAAACAAGAAGACAACGACTTGAAAACACCAACAAGTAAAGTCTCAAAGAAAAATTCAGATTGGACACAAGCCCAACAAGAATTTTTAGGACAGGTAAAGAAAAAGAATTTTTAAAAAAGAGCAAAATAGAAAGGCGATGGACCCCAAAGTAGAGAAGCTATTACCATCAGTATCTGGACCACCTTCAGCTATTGAAATTGTGAAGTAAATGGAGAACAAGGTTTCTGGGCATCACCTTAATCTTGGTTGAGATATGCAGGTCTAATACAAATAAGCATCCCAATTTTTAAAAATGAAATTTGTAGGGGAAGACTTTTTTTTAATGCCATGGATTTCCCCCAAGTATTCATGGACTCATAAACCATGGCCATCAGCCTTCAGATTTGAAATTCCACATCATAGTAAATTAAGCCAAAGCTCTCTTCTGGCTCAATCATTTGAAAACCAGAATTTGAGACATTAAAAAAAATGTGGTTCTCAGCTTAGAAATGAGATTTTCAGTTCTGTCATTTGTAATGAAGCCTTCCTAACAAGGGATAAAGGATTAGCATCACAGTAAACAACTGCAGTACATTAAAAGAATATTAAGGTTGTGACAGAAAACAATATCGGTAAAGAAATTCCTTGGGAAAAGGAAACGGCACCATATGTGCCTCCAACACCGAGATGCAAGAGGGGGCATTAGGAAAGTAGTTAAGGAGGCTCCCCATTGTGCCCAGGAGTTAGAAGACATATGGCACATTTGCCCTAACTTGTGAGATTTGATTGTTCTCTGCCACAATCGCAACTTTCTTCCAAGGCTGCTTTTGGAGGAGATAATAATTACTATGCAAAAATCAGTAATACAATTCCCTATCTAACAGTAGAGAAGGAGGCAATTTGGTATAGCACAAAGTCCTCTCAACTACAAGTCAGGAGACCTGGGTTCTTGCCCTTTAGCATTGGACAAGCCAGTTTACCTTAGAAACCTTCAGTTTTTACAATGAGGATTTTCCTATTTGGGGAGTGGTTGTAGTTTTACAAATATTTTTATAACTACTTAAATATAACTGGCACCCTTTGAAATCCTGTGAGTTTTATGTTAAGCATTTTTAAATATTAATTCTGAGAAAGGGCCCATAGTTTTCACTGAAGGGTTATGACACAAAAAAATGTTAAGAACTCCTGCACTAGATGGTGTTTGTGATCTCTTCAAACTCTAGCATTTTGTGATTCTATCGTTCTAGTTTGAAGGAAAAAGAGATCTTGAAACGGGGGAGGTGGCCTCAAGATGGCACAGAATCTATAAGGCTAAAGAAGTTGTCCTCATCTATACTCAGCAATGACAAATCTGAGGCTATTTTTAAGAAAATCTTTTATTTATAAATATGACTCTTATAACTAATGTGACAAGCACCGAATAGCATATAGTCAAGCCTGCTTAAGATTTTGAGGTGCTGAAATTGTACATCAGGGCTTTTTCATATGGGGTCTGTGAACTTGTTTTGTTTTTAATGTTGAGAAATTTTTCTATATTATTAGTTTCCTTTTTGCTCCTATATATTTTATTTTATTCATTTTAAAATGTTATGAGAAGTCTATAGACTGCACCAGTCCACCAAAGGGGTTCATGATACAAAAAAAGTTAAAAACCCCTATTTTAGATTGGTTTCTTACAAGGCTTCCATAATATCTCTCAAATACTATTACTTTTTGTAAGGACACAAATTATAGTATACATTGATAATTAATTGCCTAGGAAGCTTGCCTCAGAAACTCTTTAGTTCTTGTTAACATTGGCAGATGAAAATCACAGTTGAAGTACATTTTGATAGTTTTACAAATCAAGTTTAAAAATTTCATCCAAAGTCACATTTGAATTATTTCAAAGGCTTAATCCCAAAGAGAATTTTTCATGAACTCATTTATCACTTAACAGAGATGTATGTGTGTGTGTGTGTGTATGTGTGTGTGTGCATATGTGTAGTGAGATGTGGTTGCTAGCACTTGAGAATGCTATAGAGATGATTTGAGGCTACAAGCAGGAACCATTCTAAGTTGGAGCCTTTGCATAATGGCACCAACTGATCTGATAGTATATTGGGAAAAAAAAGATGGGGCTTTCTCCATGTATTTCCATGTACTATGCACTCTTGGGAAGTAGCACATTCATGACCTGCAACCCACACACTTTCAACATCCACACTAAACAGACTTGATGAACAAAATTATTTGAAGTTTTGGGCATTTTTTAAGATGTCAGATGGGTCAAAACTCAGCTTGTACAGGAGAGTTTCCATCACTGACCATGTTGTTCCTTGAAACATATTTTATTCTATGTCTTTGAAAGCTCTATACTTTTATTATATTGCCTTGTGAGTATCCTCAAATTATTTTATGTGAGTAACATATATCTGGAATATACACACCCTTGAGGATGTAGACATGTTCGAGTCAGTCCAATGTACTAGCCTATTGAGACCTTTGGGGATCCTGACTCTATCATCCCATGTATTTTGTTATCTGCTCCAGCTTTGTGTCATCCACAGATATGATGAGAACTCCCAGCCAGTGAGCACTTGTCTTTCCTCCTTCTGCAAAAGATTGTGAAAGAATGTTAAATGGCTTGCTGAAACTCATGTATATTATGTAGACAGCATTCTCCTGATAAATGAGTAATCCTAACCAAGAAAAAAAATTGAGTTTAGTATGACTTCTTAATGAACCATGCCAGCCCTTAGTGATAATCATGCCCATTTTTAAGTCCTCAAATACCTTCCCTTTTATAATGTAATTTAGAATTTTAATGGCCTAGAATTTTACTGGCCTAGAATTTGCAGGATCTACATCCTTAACCTTTTGGGAAATTGGGACAGCATTTTTTTCATTCCCAGTTCTGCAGCATCTCTTCTCTTCTCCATTGTTCCTCAAAGATTGCCATCAGTTATTCAGCAATCGCATTTGCAGGTCTTCTAGCTCTCTAGGGTATACTTAGAATCATAAGATTTAGACCAGGAAAGAATCCTATAAATCACATCTGCCAACCCACTCATTTTACAGTTAAGGGAACCAAAGCTCAGAGAGATGCATGACTTCTCCAGGGTTACACAGCTAATAAAGATCATTCATTCAAGCCAAATAACTTGAAATCCTTTTGAGACTGATAGGTGTCCTCTTACTATTTCATCACTTATGTTGCTGTTTTTCAGTTATTTCAGTTGTGTCTGACTCTTCATGAACCCACTTGGGGCTTTCTTGGCAAAGATACTGAAGTGGTTTGTCATTTCCTTTTCCAGCTTTTTTTTTTAACATAAGAGGAACCGAGACAAACAGGATTAAGTGACTTGCTCAGGGTCACACAGCTAGTAAGAGTATGAGGTCATATTTGAACTCAGGAAGATGAGTTTTCCTGACTTCATGCCTGGCACTCCATCTACTGTGCCACCTAGCTGCCCACTTATATTGTGTTTCAATGTATTATCACTGTCTCATCTACCCCAAGCAAAGGATTTTCCTGCCTTTTTCTTCATGTTCCAATATTTCTTTAGTAAAGTAGGATTTCAGTACACTCCCACTCTAATGACATTTTGGTATGAAAGTGGCAATGAATTCTCAAAGGAACCCAAGATCTAGCAGGTCTCACCAAGCAGAAAAGGTTTTGAGCAACAACTTAGTGATAGGTAGTCATCCAAGATCCCTCTTAGCTAATATCAGACACTCATCATCTGAGAGTTAGCCAACCAGTGATGACTGAAGGGTGGGGTAGAAGAAGCTACAAAAATTCAATTAAACTCAACAAGCAATATTAAGCAGTTACACTGTGCTAGGTAGTTGAGAAATTTTTTTAAAGAAATTTCTACTAGGGGCAACATCATGTATATAGAAAATTAAATACAAAATTCATACAAAGTAATTGAGATCTAATATGAAAGGTTATGTTAATTTGTTTCTTTGTTTGGTTAAAGAATAGAAATAGAACAGAAATTCCAGAGGTCACAAGGAAATGATAGGGTAGAATGGGAAAGAGGTATCACACTTCTGTATGGGACTGGCATGTACTGTTGTGAAGAAACAATGAACAATGGCCAGGGAAAGGGAGTTTGATCTCGGTGCCCATGCCTCTGAATCATAGCAGTTCTGAATGGAATACGTTGTTTAATATTGATTTAATTATTAATCTCTAAGTAAGATGGAAAGAAGGAATGGGAGAGTATATGCACAGTGACAGCTGAGAGTCCTTGATGGAGCCTAATCATTAAGGTAGAACCAAGTATCTCCATGAGTGAATTAATGGATCTCTGAAGTGACAGATCATTGAAGAAGTTATCCTTGGCATTTTTTACAAGCATCAACTAGCTATAGCTTTCCTGAAACATTTACAGATCTACACCACTTTTTAACACCACCATAATGTTTGCACCTTTGATGCTTTCTTTTATTATTATCTTATTAATTTATTTTATCAACAATCACTTCCATAAGCTTTTGAGTTTTAAATTTTTCTCCCTCTCCCTCCCCACCTCCCTCCCCAAGATGGTGCAAAATCTAATATAGGCTATACATATACATTCCTATTAAACATATTTTCATATTAGTGATGTTGTAAGTAAGAATTAGAACTAATAGGAGGAACCACCAGAAAGAGGAAACAAAACACAACAGAAGAAAAAAATAGCAAATAGTATGCTTTGATCTGCATTCAAACTCCATAGTTCTTTCTTTGGATGTGAATAGCATTTTCCATCATGAGGCTTTTGGAGATGTCTTAGATCCTTGTATTGCTGAGAGGGGTTAAGTCTATCAAAGTCAGTCATCACTCAATGTGGCTGTTACTGTGTACGACATTCTCCTGGTTCTGCTCACTTCACTCAGCATCAAATCATTCAAGTCTTTTCAGGTTTATCTGAAGTCTGCCTGTTCATCATTTCTTATAGCACAATAGTATTCCATTACATTCATGTATCACATTCACAACTATGATTACTATCTGTATCTTTCTCTCCATCCTCCCCCACCCCGTTTATGCTTTTCTTTCTCCTTTCTCCTTTTCCCTCCTCTCTAATGTTTTGCTTTTGACCACCACCTCCCTCAGTCCCACCTCCCTTCTATTAGCCCCTTCCCTTTTCTTTCCCCTTTTTCGTCCTACTGCCTATAGTTAGATTTCCATGCCTAACTGATTATGTTATTCCTTTCTTGAGCCAAATCTGATGAGAGTAAGGTTCAAACAATGCTCATCTCCCTCCCTTCTTTCCCTCTGTTGCAATAGGTTTTTGTGCCTTTTCCTGTGATGTGATTTACCCTTGTCTGCCTCTTCCTTTCTTTTTCTCTCAGTACACTTTCTTAGATCAGATTAATTCACTTACTTGGATCCATTTAACCTACTTGATTAGATTTTTTTCATCATTACATCAAAGTCAATTTATACATACATATATATATATATATATATATAACAATGCAGTTCTCAAGAGTTACAAGTGTCATCTTCCCTCGTAGGGATATAAACAGTTTGCCCTTATTAACAACATATTGTACATTTCTGTCTCATTTACCTTTTTATCTTTTTATGTCTCTCTTGAGTCCTGTATTTGAAGATCAAATTTTCTGTTGAGCTCTGGTCTTTTTATCAGAAAGGTATGGAAGTCCCCTATTTCATTGAATATCCATCTCCTTCCCTAAAAGATCATGCTCATTTTCGCTGGGTAGTTGATCCTTGGTTGTAATCCAAGCTCCTTTGCCTTATGGAATATCATATTCCACACCCTACAGTCTTTTAATGTAGAAGCTTCAAGGTCCTGTGTAATCCTGACTATGGTTCCAAGATATTTAAATAGTTTTTTTTTCTGGCTGCTTGCAGTATGTTTTCTTTGACCTGGTAATTTTGGAATTTGGCTACTATATTCCTTAGTGTCTTTGATTTGGGATCTCTTTCAGGAGGTGATCAGTGGATTCTTTCTATGGCTATTTTACCTTCTGGTTCTAGGACCTCAGGGCAGTTTTCCTTTATGATTTCCTGAAAGATACTGTCCAGGCTCTTTTTTTCATCATGATTTTCAGGTAGACCAATAATTTTTAAATTGTCTCTCCTGGATTGATTTTCCAGGTCAGTTGTTTTGCCAATGAAGTATTTTATGTTTTCATCTATTTTTTTCATTCTTTTGGTTTTTTTTGATGGATTCTTGCTCTCTCATAGAGTCATTAGCTTCCATTTGCTCAATTCTAATTTTTAACAAATTATTTTCTTCTATTAGATTTTGTACCTCCTTCCTCATTTGGCCAATTGTATTTTTTAGGGACTTGTTTTCTTCAGTATACTTTTTTTCCAGTTGACCAATTGTATTTTTTAAAGACTTGTTTTCTACAGTTAATTTTTGTCCTTCCTCTTCCAAGCTATTGACTCTCTTTTGCATACTTCTCATTTCTTTTCCCATTTTTTCTTCTACCTCTATCATTTGACTTTTAAAATCTTTCTTGAGCTCTTCTAAGAAGGTTTTTTGGGCATCAGACCAGTTCATATTCCGTTTTGAGGTTCCAGATGTGGGTTTGTTGACAATGTTGCCCTCTTCAGAATTTCCGCCTTGATCTTCACTTTTCCCATAATAAGAATCTATCATACGTTTCTTTTTGCTCATAGTGTTTGCTTATTTCCTGGCCTTTAAAGAGATTGGGCTCTCCTGCTGGGGAGTAGAGGGAACTGACCCAAGCTTCTTGTGTTGGGAGTCTAGGTCTTGGTCACTGGCTTTGTGTGCTAGGGCATCCAATGTTGGCAGTTGTAGGTTGTAGGATTCTGGCAGCTTACCTGGTGTTGGGCTGGAATCAGCAACACTGGACCTCTCAGGGAAGGATTGGGTAGTGTGGCTCCTGGACATTTCCTGCTCACCCAGGCCTTTCCTTCCTTTTGCTTCCTTCAGCTCCTTTCAGATGGATGTTGTAGGGTGTTTATCCACCTGGGGCTCCTTGGAGCGCTGCTTCCCTTAGTTTTGCTGAAGCACTGGGAGAGCTGGTTTCTGTAGAATGCCAAGGCACCTGGTGGTTTTCTGAGCTGGTTTCCACCAGTTCCCTCACCCTCAATGAGGCACTTGGGGGTCCAGGTGTTGGTATTTGCCTGCTCCACCACCTGGGCTTCAGGATCTCTTCCTGGTATGCTGAGGTGCGGCTTTCCACTAGCTTGCTGGGATGCCTCCCGTTCTATGTTGTTCCCCTTCCCACAAGGTAAGAGGGGCCTTTCCGGTTAATTCTTCAAGCTACCTGGGCTACTTGACTGCTGCACCCCATCTTTCTTCTGGTTCAACTGTTCCAGGGTTTTTCCTGGGGTGATATTTTCTGGGCTTTCAGGGGTTAATAGGGGAGAGTAAGAAAGACTCACCTCTTACTCTGCCATCTTGGCTCACAGAAGAGGAAGTCCCAATGCTTTCTTTTCTAAATGTTGTTTTTGAAAATCTGAATTCATCAATGAACACCCTAGGTATCCAAACTCATTTCTTTAGATCTTTCATAAGAATTATTTGGAATGTGTTTTCAGAGATTTATTCAGAGATTAGAGTTACATTCCTTATAGATTCTTGTGACATGATTCCTTATCTTTTGTCTAAACTTTTTAAAATAATAATTGTAATGATAATAATGATAAATAATTATTAGGATGTATATAGCTCTTTAAAGCTCACAAAATGCTTCACAAATGTTTTATGATTTGATCCTCATAACAATTTGGGATGTATGGACTATTATTATCTCCATTTTGGAGATAAGGGTATTGAGGCAAATTGGGGTTAATTTGCCCAGAATTACACAAATGGTAAGAGCCTGAGGCAAGATTTTAAAGCAATTTCCTGACTCCAGGTCCAGCATTCTATCCACTATACCATCTTCCTAGAGGCATCTAGGTAGAATACTGGATAGAGAACTGAGCCTGGAGTAAGGAAGAGCTAAGTTCCAATCCAGCTTCAGAAACTTACTAGCTGAATAACATTGGGTAAGTCACTTAACCTATATGTGCATAAGCTTCTTTAAGTATAAAATGTGGACAGTAATAGCACCTTCCTCTCACAGTTATTCTGAGGATCAAATGAGATAGTATTTGTAAAGCTCTTTGCACAGTGCTTGGCACATAGTAAATGCTATATAAATGCTAGTTATTTGAATTATTACTACTACTGCTGCTACTGCTGCTGCTGCTGCTGCTGCTACTACTACTACTACTACTACTACTACTACTACTACTACTATTACCACCTACTATTAATGTACCTTGAAAGTTTCTGCTTTTATAAAGACAAGGAAACGTATCAGGCTATGCCCAATCTTCACCCTCCTCCATTTGTTTTGAGTTCTAAAGGACATGGTAACTTTTTTTTAGATTCCCACTGATTGTCATGATTAATCTTGATTCCCAATGATCCTGAGGTTCTCATTATTCCCATACCTCTAAACTCTTTCTCCTTATTAATTAGAATGAGATTTAGAATAGTAATTACTTTATTAACTCGTATTTATTCTGAAGAATGAAATTATCAGAAAGATACAAGAAGAATTAATTAGATGCTCTGATATTAGCTGAATAACAGCTTCAGTAGATACCAGGTTACTTGAAGTCATGGATCAATATTATATTCTGCCCTCATGCCAGTTTATGATCTTCTGCAGGAACTCATCATCTATTTCTTCCATTTGGCAAGCTGACTGGTAGAATAATAATAATGCCTGACATTTATAGAGTGATTTAAAGCTTATAAAGTACTCTATCCCCCCCCACTCATTAGATGCATTTTTTGTTTCTATATTTTGGGTATTTTTTTTGTATCACAAATAATGCACCTATGAACATTCTTGAAAATATGGGTTTCTTCTTGCCATCAAAAACATTCTTGGGATATAGTGGGATCCTTGGGTTAAAAGGGGTGAACAATTTTAACTCCTTTTTTGTAATTCACAATGAGTGAATTAGTGTACTTACCATCCTACAGCTTATACAATAATGAATTTTCCCATCTTTTATCATTTTTGTCAATCTGATTATTTATATTCTTCTATTTATTCCTGACATTTGAACTTTTTTGGATGGTTGTTGATAATTGTTGATATTTTTTGAAAACTTTTCTTTTCCTTAGATCATGTTTATTGGAGAATGACTGATATATCAATTCTCTATAGATTCTGGATATCAGATTTTTATTGGTTATTTTTAATGCATTTTTCTGAATCTATAGTATCTTCTATACTATATGCCTTGTTGAAAATTCTTCCCTGATATATATTTTTTTCAACAAGCTGTGTGTGTGTGTGTGTATTTGTGTGTGTGTGTATATATGTGTATATATATATATATATATATACACACACACACACACATACATTGGGGAAGAATTTTCAACAAAGTGTGTACATACACACACACACACACACACACACACATAGATACTTGTGAAAGTTAAAGCCTTCCATTCTCTTTCCAATTTTTTTAATGATGGGATTTTTTTTAGAAGTAAATCATTTATTCATTTGGAACTTTCTGTGATATATAGTGGAAGATACTGATCAAAACCTAGTTTTTTTTTAGGCTACTCTTCAGTTTTCCTAGCCATGTTTATTTAATAAAAATCCCTTCCTCAATAGGGTCCAACATCATAGGGCCAAGATTTTTTTAAATACCTTTGTTATTTTCACCTACTTCAGATACCTTGAGATTCATTCTCTCAATGCATTCAATATTGTGTTGTCTGTGACACAGATCTCTGTGCACATTTGGGCAATTCTAGCTGCTTTTCCCAACTTTATTTTCTTCAGTGGCATTTTCATTTTCTCTAAAAGCAAATGTGGGATTGGGATGTAAGAGTACAAATGCAGCAGCTCTACAGTCCTCTGAAAAGGCTTTGTTGAAAGGCTTTATGAAAAAAGTTTTGTTATCAAAATGTTTTCAGAACTTTCCAATATGGGATCATATAAAAAATTTGTAATGAACTCAGTCAGCATGGTTATGTGACATCCTCCAAGTCTGCTCAGCAGCATGTGAGTGGGAGCACAGAGGGAAGCTGGTAGGGGTAATCCACGACTGGATTGGATGTAGTATGGCATCAACAGAGATAATAAAATAAGGGGGAAATTATTTACCCATAGAAGACAGGTAGTAGAACCAATATAACAGGATAAGTACAAGTAGAACAATGTGGTAAAGTAGAACCAGTCAGTATAGGATCAAAATTGGGAAGGAAGGAAAATTAAATCAGAAAATGGGTGATAGCCTGAAGAATATTGAAGAAAGGAGAGGGACAGAGGAATGGTGATAAAAAGAAATAGATTCAGAGAAAGTGAGGAATATGGAGAAATTTCTGGATAGGAATTTAAGAGCAGATAGAGGAATTTCAAAGTGCCATGTCATACGGTTTTTATAACTATGGGTGGTTATGAGATCAAGGATACGACCATTCATGAGTATGGCTGAGGTGAAGGTAAGGTGAAAATAGTGGGAATTAAGGAGGTTAGTGAACTGGAAAACAGGATATTTATGAAGATAGTTAAGATGTCTACTGAAATCTTCAAGGATTAAATACATGCCTTTTTGGGGAGTGGGTTATATTGTTAGAATTAGCATTTCCATCACTGTTCATTAATACTGAAGTCAGTGGCCAGTTTTACTTTACTTCTGATACATTTGGGAAAACTTCCAAAGTTTGTTCATTACAAATAATATTAGGTCTTGGTCTTAAATAAATGTTTTTCACTCTATTTTTAAAAAGTCATTTCTAAGATTTTTAGCTTTAAAAAAAAAGCATGAGTGATGTATTGTGCCAAAGTTATTTTTTCTATATTTTAATGTAACCATATGATTTTGGTTAAAGTGATTTTCATTAAAATTCATCATGCTGGTAGTTTCCTTGATGTTGAATCATCCTAGTTTTCTACATACAGATTCAACCTTATTATAGTCAATAGTTTTTGTTAATAAATTTCTTTAACCTCTTTACTACCAATTTATTTTTACATCATTTTCTATAATTTTCTTTCTCCACTTTATCTCTCTCCAGTTTGGGTTTTTAGACCATATTTGTCTCATAAAAGTTTTATGAGGTGGTTTTTCTCCCTTATTCTTATAAATAGCATATGAATTACTCGTACTTTAAATGTTAGACAAAATGTGTTTGTAAATATATTTAGAATAGGAAGGATTTTAAAAATCAATAACTTGTTTCATTTCTATTTTGGAGGCTAGGTTATTTAGATTTTCTACTCCTTGTATAATTAATTTCAGTATTTTTGGTAAATCATTTTTAATTTCATTTGAGTTTTATGTTTTGTTGAAATAAAATTGTGTAGTTTCTCTTAATTGTCTTTCTTTCGTTTCCATTTACTATGAATTTACCATATTCATTTTTAATTATTTTATCATTTTAGTTTTCCTCTCTTTTAAACTCACGTTAGTTAACATTATCAATTTTGTTGATCTTTTTTAAAAAAATCAAATCTTTGTTCTGTTGGCTCTGTCTTTGGTTTCAATTGGTTTAGCTTCTTTTTGATGCTCAACACCTATGCCTCAAAGCTTTGGAGCTTTGTAACTATATATCTTTGTGAGATAAACCAAAAATTTTTCCTTATGACATCCTGGGGCTTCTATCAATCCAAACTTTGCTTTCTAGTTTCACTACTTCTAAGCAATTTTATTTTATGATTTCCAGAAATTTTGTTTTCATGCTTTTTATTTCATCATGCTTTTCTTAGAAAGCAATGAGATTTAGATTACTTCTGCCTGTCTTCTCTACAGTCAATTACTTTTTTTAGATCTCACATGCTCTATTATATGTTGACATATCTCTATATTTTAGTCACACATTTTATTTTTCTACTTCCAGATGTCCATTGACCAATTAAAATGTTTTACTTTCTGTTCTAAATCAGTAATTATTGTCAAATTCTTCAAGAGTGCTAACTTTTCTTATTAGGTCTTCCTTTACTTATTTTATTAAGCTTATGATTCACAATGGGATATTTATGAATATTGTTTTTAATTCTAGGGTCCAGTTATAGTTATTGAAATGTTATCTTTTTATTCTAGAAATTTCTCTTTGCATTCTTTTATCTGGTAGGACTTCTTCACTGTGTTAGAATAACACACAAAAAAAACTAATTACTTCAATCTCTGCTGTTTTTTTTTTCTAGAGGATTTTCCTGATGAGAATATCTCTGTTTTCTGCCACCATTTTGCTAATGCTGCTGTTTTACTTTGCTTAATTCATTGCTTGTGAGGTGATGAAGGGGAGCTTGGCTTAGACATGATCTTTCACTCAGGCATCCTGCCAGAAGTCCCCATTTGGTTTTGTTTATAACATCTGTCACAGACTGCCTCACCTCATAGTAAAATTAACTCTACAACTCATTTTCATATGAACTGTTCACAAGGCAGATCTATCCACTCTGTACTTGGGCAAATTATGCTTTGATGTAAATGCAAGACTTACATATTTTATAGTTCAATTTTATGTCCCATCATTCCAACCTGTTAAAATCTTATTGAATATTGATTTTTACATCCATCATAGCAGCTATCTATCCCAGATTTATATCATCCACAAATTTGATTATTACTCCTGCTATCTTTATTCTAGTTGTTAATAAATATATTCAACAGAACCTGGGTAAAGACAGAACTTTGTAGTGTTTCACAAAAGATTTACTCCAAGTTGACACAGGTTCATTAATCAACATATTTTGCATATTTTTTCAATCAGTAATAAATTCTCCTCTTCCATTTTCTTCCGGTTCTTGTTTCTACATTTTATCTCTAAGATTTTTATGAGAGACTTTGTCATCTTTACTGAAATCAAAGTAAACTGAGTCTATAGTGGTTTTTCTTAGCTCTATTTATTCATTCTGCTCACAAGAAACAAGGATTGTTTTTCATAATTTCATTTCCTTAATGATCCCATGCTGGTTCCTAGTGATTACCATGTTCCTTCCTCAGTAATCAGAAAAAAAATTCAAAAAACTTAAAAAAATTTTTTTTGCAATCTCTTCTAGAATTTTTCTGGAAATCACTATCATTTTCTCAAAAGTTTCTACAATAAAATCTTTCCCCCTCTTTGAAATCACCACCATATTTACTTACATACAATATTTTGTCCTAATTCTCCTTGATTCCTAAAATATCACTAATAGTGCTTCCAAAACCCCAGCTTCATAATTTACACAAGAGGAAGAAAAAAAAAAACTAAGAAGAATAAGGGTAGATTCTGTATGTTGTGAGAATATTTTAAAAATATGCATACTTGTACATTTTCATATGTAATCCAAGTAGATGCAATATGCAAAAGAGAATCCTCTACATTCACAATATCTAGTTCACTATCAAAATTAATAAAACAATCTTTCCTAGGTCTAAAATTCTATGAGCCTACAACTTTGTAATAAATGGAATCAATATTGACTAATTATTGATCAATACAGTGCATTATTGAAGGGGAAAAAAGCTACATTATTTCATACCACTACACATGTGTTCACATGTGTCACTGAAGTACATGTTACTCTATTAATATTACACTAGATTTAATTTGTGTTGTGGATTAGTTAGCTGAATGACATGCACACACTGTGGTCATTTTGCTCCCAGAACAGGGAGGCTTCACCATAGCACAATCAATGAGGAGAAGAGCATTCATTAGATGAGACCAGAGATAGGGGCAGGAATGCTAAAAAAAAAAAAAAAAACAAAGACAAAAACAAAAACAAAAAAAAATTCACCCAACAAGGAACCACAGACAAGCTTGGGCAGTTTTCTTTATTGAGAGTTGGGGTTTAGGGAAGGGGAGAATTCTCAGAAGCAAAACTAAGGCATCTGTAGGCTAGAAATATTGTTTCAGTCACTCAGGGTCCCTGGGTTTTTGACATATCCTGTTATCATCCATTCTGGGAAGTGTATCATGCATGTGGCACCTTCTCTCAGTCCTCTGCTCCATTTATTTTGATTTCCCACTCTGTTGTTTCCATTTTTAAGGGCAAGTTTAGAAGGCAGATAACTGTTCCCCCGAATGGTAACATAACAATAATGATGCGCAAACCAGCAGAGGTCTGACATAATATATTCCCATTCTGAAGTTATCTTTCACTGAATTTCTTAAAGTGCACTACCCACCAGAAGTTCTCCTTTCATGAAAGCAAAAATGATTAAAGTGGTGATTGCATCTGAAAAAAAAATCATGCTATGTGGTAAAATAGTTTGATGTTCATCTTGCCTCTTTCAGGACCAATTTTACAAGGTTGAAGCATACACTAGCATCTGTAATCCAGGGAGAGATACAGGCAAGTCTCCTGAGTCCAATCAAGAGTTGGAAAAAGTAACTTCAAAGCTAGCCGTGAGTCAACTTGCTAAAATAGTTGCGGGTTGGGTAACATATACAGGCAGACTTCTTTGACACTCCAACGTGACTAGAAATAATTCTGGGAGGAGGCTGAGGATAGCAGGGGAGCTGAGCAATTCTCAAGGTGTCAGAGTTCACTACAGGATAGAAGCGTGATTACAACCAGAGGTGGCAAATATGTTAGAATTTACTGATTTAATTTCTTAAAGGTATATTCTCATTTATTAAAGGTAGATTGGGTTGTGGAGAAGTAACCTTATTAATGAGGACACGCCCATACAAAATTGTGAAATAGGCAATATTTATATAAGTGCAGGAATAGACCTGTGATTCATTGGTATAGTCAACTCTGAGGGAAGGAAATACCTTCTGTCAACACTGTGACTTGCCCAAGATAACACAGTTGGCATGTGTCAGAGGCAGGTCTTGAACCCAGATCTACTTATCTGGCTCTCTATCCACTATTATACCACATTTCATCTCTTTATATATAATTCTAGTACATGAATTAAGTATATGAAATCTATTTTGTATTTATTTATCTGTATACCTATTATTTCCCATCTCTGTCCCTACCCTGGGACCTCAATTTCTTGAGGGCAAGGATCGTTTTCATTTTTGTCTTTGTACTCCCAGCACCTAGGCACATGGTAGATAATAATAAAATATTCAGTATCCCACCCCCTTTTCCCCTATTCCTGCCTACTTTCAACCTAGGAACATCTCTCAAGTACCTGGTGTCCCATGGGCCCAGCAAAAGCACCCGACCCAATATTTCCCATGCCAGTAATTACCCTCATTCCTCCTTTCAATACAATTGGTTTCCTTTGTATTTTAATTTATTTATTTAATTTATGTATTATGTACATTATTTTGAAAATGGTTCAATAGCTTCACCAGATTTGTTAAATGAAACCATGAGACACACACACACACACACACACACACACACACAGACACACACACACACTCATATCCATAATTTAATCCCTGGCCTACATTGCTACGTTAACCAATGAGTACTAATGTGTTAAGGAAAGTGTCACAACTATTAACAAGCTTATTCTAAAGAAACTGTCTCTTTTTGATGAGATATGAGATATAAGTCAGCCATTAGTTAGTAGACAGAGGCCTGGCCTCAAGTCAAGAAGACCTGGGTTCAAATCCTACTAATTATGTGACCATGGGCAAGTTACTTAATCTTCTAATGACCCAGAGTAATTCTTTAATACTCTAAATTGTAGGAGAAAGTTGTTGATACATATTATTCTAAGGAAGAAAATAAGATTGAGACACAGTGGTAGGGCCAAATCTTGTAACAAAATGGTAACAGTGTGGATGTAGATACCAAGCAACAGTCCAGCAAGGGCAGGTAAAAGTGATAGGAATAGGGACCATACCCCACCAAAGTTTCTCAGAACTTTAGGCAAGCTCAGAGCCTCTAAGCATTTTCCTAGAACACTGAGTTTGGGGCCAGAATGAATCTGGAAAGGACTGAAAACTCCCAACCCCTACTCAGCTACTCATGGAAGGATAGTCATGAGGATAGAAAACAATCTAGAAAAATTGCCTTGGGGGCACAGCCAAGATGGCAGAGAAAAGGCAAAGACTCACCTGAGCTTTCCCCAAAACTTTTCCCAACAACTTTAAATGATGCCCCAAAACAAATTCTGGGGTAGCAGAACCCACAAAAAGATGGGGTGAAACAATTTTCCAGACCAAGACAACTTAGAGAATCTGAGGGAAAAGTCTGTTGTACCAGGGTGAGACTGAAGCACAGTCCAGTACAGGCTACACCTCAGCAAAGCAGCAGTAGCTTTGGGAAGGGGTGGGGGAAGGAGTGATTGAATCAATGGTGTCTGTGGCAGTTTCTAGACCTCTCAGTTCACAGATGTAAGGGGTTCAGACAACTGGTCAGAAGGAGATTACAGGGGTCCCTGGGGCAGGACACTGTTGCACTGCCCATGTTTGGATCTAGGTCCCAGTCCTGGAGTGAGGAGGAGCACTAGTACTCCAAAGCTTGTAGCTGCAGGGGAGCTGAGACCTTGGTTACAGTTCCAGGGCAGAAAAGGGCACTTGTGGTTATTCATAGACCAAAGAACAGTCCAGGAAACTCGGAAACACATCTCTCTTTAGATCATACTATCTTGGAAAAACTGAAAATTTACAGGTTCCCCAGAATTATCTCTGAAAATAGCTACACAAAAACCCTGAAGCTTAGGACAATACTCTTTCCACTACAGAAATAGAGTCCCATTTTAGCATAGAGTTAAAAGTCAAGAAATAGGCTGAAAAAAATGAGCAAATGGCAGGAAAAGATCCTAACTATAGAAAGTTACTATGGTGACAGGGAAGATTAAAACACAAACTCAGAAAAGCAACAAAGTCAAAACTGCTCTATCCAAAGCATCAAAGAAAAATATGAATTGATCTCAGGACACAGAAGAAGTCAAAAAGGATTTTAATAATCAAGTAAGAGAAGCAGAGGAAAAAATGGGAAGAGATATGAGAATTATGCAAGAAAATCATATAAAACATCAACAGCTCAGTAAAATAGGCACAAAAAATACTAAAGAAAACAAAACTTTTAAGAGACAGAATAGTGCAAATGGTAAAAAGAGGCACAAAAATCCAAAGAAGAGAAGAATTCCTTTAAAAAGCAGAATTGGCTAAATGGAGGGGGGAAAGTACAAAAGCTCAATGATGAAAAATAATTCCTTAAAAATTACAATTGAGCAAGTGGAAGTTAATGACTTTATGAGGCACCAAGAAACAAACAAAAAAAGAAAAAAAAATTGAAGAAAATGTGAAATGTCTCATTGGAAAAACACCTAACCTGGGAAATAGATCCAGGAGAGGTCATTTAAAATTTATTGAGCTACCTGAAAGCCATAATCAAAGAAAGAAAGAAAGAGAAAAAGCCTACACATTATCTTTCAGGATATTATCAAGTAAAACTACCCTGATGTTCTGGAACCAGGGAGTAAAATAGAAATTGATAGAATCCACCAATCACTTCCTGAAAAGGATTCCAAAATGAAAACTCCCAGGAATATTGTAGCCAAATTCCAGAGCTCCCAGATCAAGCAGAAAATGCTGCAAGCATCCAGGAAGAAACAATTCAAATACCATGGAGCCTCAGTGAGGATAACACAAGATCCAGCAGTTTCTACATTAAAGGAGGGGAAAGCTTGGAATATGATATTCTAGAAGACAAATGAGCTAGGATTACCTATCCAGCAAAACCAAGAATCACCTATTAAGCAAAATTTAATATAATCCTTCAGGGGGAAAATTGGATATTCGATAAAATAGAGTACTTTCAAGCATTCCTGATGAAAAGACCAGAGCTGGATAGAAAATTTGACTTACAAATACAAGACTCAAGAGAAGCATAAAAAGGTAAACAAGGAAGAGAAATCATAAGGGATTCAATAATTTGAAACTGTTTACATTCTTATATGGGGAAATGATCCTTGTTAACTCCTAAAAACTTTCTCATTATTAGGGCAGGTAGGAATATACATAGTCAGAGGGCACAAGTGTGAGTTGATTATGATGGGATAATTAGCTTAAAAAATAAAATTATGGGTAAGAATGAGGAATACACTTGGATAAAGGGAAAGACAGAATGGGGAAAATTATATAACATAAAAGAGGCACAAAAGAGCTTTTACAGGAGAGAGGAAGATGGGGGAAGTGGCCGGGAGAACAAATGAATGTTACTCTCATCAGAATTGGCTCAAAGAGATAATAAAATATAGGCTTAGTTGGGTATAGAAATCTATCTATCCCTACAGGAAAGTAGGAGAAGAAGGGAATAAGATAAAAGATGATAGAAAAGAGGGTGGATTGGGGGAGGTAAAAGTCAGAAGCAAAAAAAAAGAGAATTAATAGGGTGAAAAGAGAGACAGAATAGGAACAATAGGAGTAAAATAGTATGGAGGAAAATACATAGTTAATAATCATGACTGTGAAAAAAATGTACAGCAAATTTCTCTGATAAAGACCTCATTTCTTAAATATATAGAGAACTGAGTCAAATTTATAGAAATAAAAGCCATTCCTCAATTGATAAATGGTGGATATGAAAAGGCAATTTTCAGACAAAGTCATCAAAGCTATCTATAGTCATACAAAAAAAATTACTCTATATCACCTTGATTAGAGAAATTTAAATTAAATCAACTCCGAGCTACCACCCCTATCAAATTGGCTAATATGACAGAAAAGGAAAATAATGAATATTGGAGGGGATGTGGGAAAAACTGAGACACTAAGGCACTTTTGTGAAGTGGTAAACTGATTCAACCATTCTGTAGCTCAATTTGGAACTATGGCCAAAGATCTAACAAAACCATGCATACCCTTTGACCAAGCAATACCACTACTAGGTCTGTATCCCAAAGAGATTAAAAAAAAAGGAAAAGTGCCTATATGTATTAAAATATTTATAGCAGCTCTTTCAGTGGCAGCAAAGAATCAGATATTGAGGGGATGCCCTTCAATTAAGGAATGACTGAACAAATTGTTTTAAATGATTGTGATAGAATACTGTTCTGTTATAAGAAGTGATAAGCTGGATACTCTCAGGAAAACCTGTAAAGATTTACATGAACTGATGCAAAGTGAAATGAGCAGAAACAGGAAAACATTCTGTACAGTAACAGTAATATTGTATGATGATCAGCTCTGAATGACTTAGCTATTCACAGCTATACAATGATCCAACACAATTCTGAAGGACTTATGATGAAAACTGCTATCCATATCCAGAGAAAGAACTGATGGAATCTAAATACAGATTAAAGCATACTTTTTCTTTACTTTCTTTATTTTTCTTGGGGCTTTTTTGTCTGTTTTCTTTCATGTTATGAAATATGTTCCACATGACTACATATGTATAACCTATGTCAAGTTCCTTGCCTTCTCAATGAGTGGAAAAGGGGAGGGGAGAGAAGGATGGAGAGAATTTGGAAATCAAAAAAATTTTAAATGAATGTTTAAAAATTGTTTTAGAGGATTCTGGGAAGATGACAGAGTAGGTCAGAAAATCCCAAGCTCTGCAGATCCCCCCCCCCCCAAAAAAAGATGAAATACAGCCTCAGAGTGAATATTGAGCAGTGAAAGTAAATAAGAGTAGGGACAGAACAAGGAATCCTTCTGGGACAATAGGAGAAGATCTGAAGAAAAGTTCCAGGACTAGGTTTGGTCCAAGTGAAAAGTAAACACCTCCAGGCTAGGTCCTAGGTCTGTTTAAATAACAAGCAGCAAGTCCTAGAATTAGCTGGGTTGAGAGACTGCATCAGCTAGGCCCCAGCTCCAGGAACTTTTACCCCCAGGACAGAGAGGGGTGTTGGGCATCTGAACCAGGGAAGAGGTAGGGAACCTCTACTGACAAGATACTCCAAACCTAGCTGTGCTATGGAGATGCAGCCAGGGGTGAGAAGAAACCAGCATATGCCCTTTGAGTGAAGAAGCAGTGGGGCAGAAACACCATTGGCTGTGGGGACTTAAACAAGGCTGAGAGTCTTGGTTCCGGTTCCAAGTCAGAGGGGAGAACTGAAGGATGATCTGAGGTCAGAGGCATCATCCCCCATACTGCAGGGCTAGAGGTGATTATAAAAACTGAGCTGCTACAAATAAAAAAAATGCAAAGGCAAAGGAGAAAAATTCAACCATAGAGAGTTACTGTGGGAATAGAGAAGACTCAGGTTCATCTTCAGAGGAGGATACTGAAGCAAAGAAACCCTATTGTATCCAAAAGAGTAATGCCAAATAGTCACCTGCTCAAAAAGAATTCACAGAAGAACTTTAAAAAGACTTTAAAAATCAAATGAGAGAGATTGAAGAAAAAACTCAAAGAAACTAAATAAATAAATAAGAACAATTCAAGAAAAACAAGAAGATTATGAAAAGAAAGTAAACCAATTAGAAAAGGAGATTCAGAATCTTAAGGAAGAAAATGACTACTTGAAAATCAGAACTGGGCAAGGGGAAGCCAGCAAAGTTATGAGATCAAGAAATAATGAAACAAAATATCAAGGATAAAAAATTGAAGAGAATGTGAAATATCTCACAAGAAAATCAACTGATTTGGAGAACAGATCAAGAAGAAAAAACATAAGAATAATCAGACAACCTGAAAGCTATGATCAAAAGGAGAATCTTGCTACAATAAATACAAGAAATAATAAAAGAAAATTGTCCTAAAGCATTAGAACAAGAGGGAAAAGTAGAAATAAAAAAAATGCATTGATTATGACCTGAAAGAGATCCTATGAGGAAAACCCATAGGAATATTATAGTCTAATTACAAACCCCCCAGCTCAAGGACAAAATATTACAATAAGAAAAAAATTAAAGATGGTGGTGCTATAATTAGAACCACCCAAGACCTAGCAGTTGTGACATAAAAGACCACAGGTCTTGGAACACTATATATTGAAAAGCAAAAGAACTGGGGTTCTGGCCAAAAATATCATACCCAGCAAACCTGAGCATAATCCTGAATTTTTTTTAAAAAATGGACATTCAGTGAACTTTCAGGATGTTTAAAAAAAACAATCTGAACTAAATAGAAGATTTGACATATAAGAGCCAAGAGAAATATTAGGTAAGTATCAAAGACTAATTACAAGGGACTCCATAAGGACAGTTTACCTTTTATGTATATTAAATGTAAAATGTATGTCTAAGATTGTTATTAGTAAGTGGGTAGTTCCTAAGGATTGAGGTAGTCCTGAGTATGATATGACTTTAAAAAATAAAACCATTTAGGAACAGCTAAAAAGAGTAATTATTTTATACTAATGAGTTGTGAGAAGAAGAACTGCACGAATTAGAGGGGAGAGGAGGATTGGTAGTTCTGGTAACCTACTTTCATCAGGAATGGGTTCAAGAGGGAACAATACATATATATCTAGAAGAGTATGAAAGTTTAAATTCAGAAAGAAATAAAACACTAAGGGGATAGGGAGGGAGAAGAGGTTAAGGGAGAGATCTCTAGAGGGGAGGGTGAAGGAATAGGTTAAAGAGGGGGTATAGAAGAGTGTTTAGATTTAAGGGAATGGGAGGATAGGGGATGGATCCTTGGATACAAGTAAAGTGGAGGAGTCAGGAGGGATAAGAAATAAAAGATACACACAAACATAAAAGAAAAAAGGTCAGAAATAGAATGTGTTAGGGAAAGTATATGTCTATGTATGTATGTGTATATAAGTTTATGTGTATCTATACATCTATATCCATCTATATCCATCTATAAATATATCCATGCTTAATTGTAGCCTGGGGGGGGCCTGGAGAGGAGAGGAAGGGGAAAAAAAAACAAAGTAAAAATGCATGGCAGAGAACAAAAGAAAACTAACGAGGAAGCAAAGAAAAGAAGGATAGCCCTCAACACAACATGTAGTATTTATTATATAGGCTTTCTTGAAATGAAAATTTATTGCTATATATTTTGAAGCCTCTCACATTCTGCTGTGCACATGACATGTTTTTTTCTTTTCTTATTATCTTTTTCTTTTCTTATTATCTATTTAAGCATCAATATTTAAGTTTATAATATGTTTCTTTTTCTTTTCTTATCGTGTGTTTAAGTTTTAGTAATAAAAAATGCAAAAAACATTTTACATGTAATTGGGGGAAAATAAAATATTAAATTATTTTTAAAAAGAAACAATCTAAGTGAAACTTGAGGGGCAGCTAGGTGGCACACTGGCCCTGGATTGAGGGGGACCTAAGTTCAAATTCGGCCTCAGACACATAATACTTAACTAGCTGTGTGACCCTGGGCAAGTCACTTAACCCCATTGCCTAGCCAAAAAAAAAAAAGATACTAAGTGAAACTTGGACATATTTCAGAAGGCCAAATTACAATGACATGGAAGATAGAGTCAGGAGACCTAGACTCTAGTGCCTATCCCTACATTTACTCTGGGCCTTACTTTTTCCTCTATACAATGAGGGACTTAGACAATGTGACCTAGAGGTTCATTCCAACTTTAACAGTCTATGAAATTTAGATTCCAAAAAAGGTATTTGGGCTCCATTTTACTCTACTTTAGCTTAGCTTTAATTTCAATAAGAGTTGAATGGATCTTCCTCTGTAATATTGGGCAAGTTCCCTCTATATGACCTCAGTTTCCTCCTCTGTAAAGTAAAAGAATTGGACTAAATGATACCTCAGGTCCTTTCCAGCTCTAACATTCTGCAAGGATAAATTCAGGGTTTGGGAGAAATGGCTTCAATTTCTCTAACCATTTCTCTCACTCTCCTTCCCTTTCTCCTTACCCAAAGCATATTTCTCTTCCACGTAGATGGCTTAACCCCAATTCACTCTGGCTTTTATTGATTGACCAATAATAGGTTCCAGCCCAAGCCCCACTTAGTGGTCATTGTTTGGGCCTTGATTGACTCAGAGTAAATGTAAAAAGCAATTGTCTCTGTTTTGGCCACAAACACTGAGGGTCTTCCCATCTCAGATTGATTTTTTTTGACCATTTTGACCATAAAAGAGACCATTCTTTATGTCATTTTTAACCCAGCCTTAATCACTGAATGGGCATTGCCTGAGTCAAATTGAGACCTGGGAAAGACCTTAGCCTAAAAAGGCCAAGGTGTCCCACTACATGGGGCCATGTCCAGTCATCCTGATTTATATCTTGTCACTGGACCCAGATGGCTCTGGAGGAGAAAGTGAGGCTGGTGACCTTGCACAGCCCTCCCTCACTTAAATCCAATTCACTTGCATATCATGGCATCACCTCCCTGATGTCATGGTCCTCTTCAAGAAGGAAGGACAAACAACAACAGCAGCAGCAGCAGTTATCTAGTCCAACTGCCTCATTTTATCAAAGTGGAAATGGGTCCATTAAAATTAAATAACTTAAAGATGACCACACTGGTAATTAGTAGCAAAGCTGGGATCCAAACCCATGTCCTTTCACTCCAAATACAGTGCTTTTGATGAATGTTTCGTATAACTCTTTGGGACCATTTAGTATGCTAGAGTGGTATTTCAAAGGCGGTAATAGAGATATGAATTCTTAAAACCTTCTAATTCCACCACCTAAACTGAAGGAAAAGCCAAAAGCATATTAGTGGTGACGCTCCTAAGATATCAAATACATGCATCTGAAGATAACTCCAACATACATAAGAAAGAATATGATTCAGCCTGCAACCCTTTGTTGTGTCATTTTAGGAGCAAGGAAGCTTTTTTTTCCCTATCTGTAGTGTTTTTGCTGATAGTCTGTGGACTGTTCCAGAAGGCCACACTTGGGAGAGTTTTAATTCAAGGATCCAATGTTATCATTGCTCAGTTCTAAACCCTGTTGTTCAACAATAGAACTTTACTGACAAGACTACTCTAACACCATTACACCAAGTGTAAACATTTTAGGAATGGAAGAAAAACTGCATTGCAAAATTATAGAGAAGAAAGAGGTTAAAATAGAAGTGCTGCATTCAGCAACATAGCTTCTGGACAGTGATTCACCATATATGAGAGAGAATATGGGAAATATTTTTTCCCCTCTTAAATATAGCCATCTCGATTATCAGTGGAAAGAATTAGAGTAAATTCTTTCTTATACCATGAAGCATGACTCATTTTCTTCTTGGGATTCATGCAGGAGTCATATGGTCCTCAAAGAAATGCTGAATGGAAACTCACTCCAGACACGTAGGGGAGGAAAGACTTTAGAAGCTACAACTAAGTAAGAGAAGCCACCTCTGCCACTTGTCCCTGAGTTCTAATTTGTCACCTTAGAGACTTTAGGAAATTTTTCCTTGAGTGAAATATGAGTGTCTCTGTCTCTGTCTCTCTCTCTGTCTCTCTCTCTCTGTCTCTCTCTCTCTCTGTCTCTCTCTCTCTCCATGCTTAAATGTCCTCATCCCAGTAGGACAGCTCATTTACTCTGTGTATTGTATGTGTCAAGAGCCTGATTTGAACCAGTCTTTCTGACTCCAAGGCTGATTTTGTTTCTTCTGCTCCCTTCTATGCACATTTACGTAGAGATATTAAGTTTACCAAGCATCTTTCCCACAATAAATATGTGTTATACGTTGTACAAGCATGATTTTTGTTTTACAGATGAAGAAAATAAGGTTCAGAGAGGTGATATTACTCATCCAAGGTTACACAACCCACTAAACATTGGCACCAGAATTCTAACCCTGGGTCTCTTGATTCAGAGTTTATTATTCCTTTGACTGTAACACACTGACTCTCAATAAGTGTTCTATATCTTATGAAAATGGTTGAATAAGTTATTGCTGCATTTTTATGCATGATAATGGAAAAGGCACTATACTAATAGGAAACAAATCTGGGTTCTAATTTTCATACCACCACTAATTATTAAAAATTGCAATGGAGATATATAATACTTGAAAATTTCAGCATTTCCAACTATTTTACTTAATAGAAATCCCAGCTTAATTGCAACAAAAATTCAGAATTAATTTTGTTTAGAACAGTGAGATTATTATAGCTATTTATTGGAATGAGGAAGATGAAAAGGAAGGAGATTGCAATGCAAAATGAGGCCACCATGAATGAAAAGGTTTTATGAAAAGGAGTATGTAAGTCCACCATATTCTTCAGAGAGATTGAAGCAGAAGACAACAGAGAAATGACTACTAGATTTAGTGATTAGGAAGTAATTGGTGGTGATTGCAGAGATGACCAGGCTGAATAAAAGGCAATGAAGTACCTGGTAACTGATAGATCTGGACAGAGCAGCTGGAAAAAGTCCAAGTCAACAAATGTAAACTGTAAGATTCCATGATTTATTGGGGTGGTGGGTGGTAGAGAAGATCAATGGACGTAACAGATGCGGATGCAGAAAATATAACTATTGGTCCTGGACTAACCAGTTATTAGCTGTGTAATCTCTGCCAATTAACCTCTCAGCTTCATGTTCTCTGTAAGTTATTTGAGGATGATGATACTCAGTCTATCTAAGAGGTAGGTGCTGAAGCTTGAATGAAATAATATGCGTAAAGTTCTTTGCATACAAAAAGGGTTTGTATGTATATATGTAAGGTAATATTAGGGGACAAGGACTATATCTGTGATTTCATTAAGATATTGAAAGCCTTGGTCGGGAAATTCCCTCCATCAATGTAGGTCTGGACTTTCTTTGAACCTCATGGTCACAGATAGTTATCTAGAGGGAAGGAGAAGGGAATGGAATAAGAATTTATTAAGCATCTACTATATACCAAGCACTGTGCTAAGTACTTTACAAATATTATCTCATTTTATCTTCACCACAACATTGGGAGAAAGCTGTTATTATTACCCCCATTTTTCAGCTGAGGAAACTGAGGCAAACAGTGGTTAAGTGACTTGGCAAGGATCACACAGATAATAAGTGTCTGAAGCCGCATTTGAACTGAGGTGTTCCTGACTCTAGGCTCATGGGTCTTTCCACTGCATCACCTACCTGCCTCTAGGGCACTGAGAAAGTAGGTGACTTGCCCAAAGTTACATAGCCAGTATAAGTCAGAGACTAGACTTGAACCCAGATATTCCATGTTTTCTCTGGCTTCTGTGCATTTTCTCTTGCTGTCCCCCAAGTCTGGGACACTCTATCTCCTCAATTCTGTTTACTGACTTCCCTAGCTTCCTATAAATCCCAGATAGATCCCCATATTTTACTGGAAGCCTTCATAATTCTGGTGCCTTCCCTTTATTAATTATTTCCTATTTATCCTATATTTAGCTTGCTTTGTATAGTCGTTTGCATGTTTTCTCTCTTATTGAATTGTAAACTCTTTGAGGGCAGGGACTGTCTTTTGCCCCTTTTTGTATCCCCAGTGCTTTGCTCAGTGTCTGGCACATAGTAGTAGCTTAAAAATATTTATTGATCGAGTGAATGATTCATGCCTTCAAGATTGCTTTTCTATCAAGCTGTAAGATAATGCTATTTCCTAAAATCACCTATCAGTACAAGTTTGTCCCTTGATAAATATACATATCTCTAATAAAGTAGTTTTTGTTGAACTTAGAGAGAGAGAGAGAGAGAGAGAGAGAGAGAGAGAGAGAGAAAGAGAGGGAGGGGAGAGAAAGAAAAGGAAGGAGAAAGGGAAAGAGAAAGCAAGGTTTATTGACTTGTTGACAAAACAGACTAAAAATCAATAGTGTTTTCTATGACACCTCAGATAAACTTCCTAATAACCCAAACCTACTGCTTGTTGAAGGAAAGGTGTCCTTTCTGTTGACAGCTTTACTTGAAGTGAAGCTGAGTTTTATTTATTTTTACTTTTCACAAGGTGGAGTACAATACTACTTAGACCTTCCAAAAGGATGAAATAAAATCAGCATAGGAGGGAGGGTGGAAGAAGGAGGATTTTCTTTGTCATCTCATTGCATCACCTTAGTATAGAGAGGTTTCCTCTAACCTCTGCCCTCCAGCCACAAGAAGCTGCTTAAACGATGTTGTGTTTTTGAACTGCTGCTAAAGAGTATGAACATAAAGTACTGCATTATTGATAGGCAGCCAAAAGGCCTCAAAAGTCACAGAAAACCAAGCATCAAAACCCCAATTTTAGGGATATGATTCATTCTCTATTACAACTGGATTCTTTTCCCCAAGGAATAGAAAATTGAGCCTATAACCCAGCAGCAAGTTTTAGAGGACCTTGTGCTTATCAATCAATCAATAATAATCAATAAACAGTTATTAAGTGCCTATACTATGCTAAGCATTGGGGATACAAAAAGAGGTAACTGAGACAGTCCCTGCCCCCAAGGAGCTTACAATCAAATAGTATGGCCTCTAGAAAGTAACTCCAGTCAAGTCAGAGGGAATGGTCCAATATATACAAACTTATCTGTAGCATCACTTTTTGTGGAAATAAAGTAGGTACCCCTCAATGGATAATCAAATTGTGGTATGTAAATATAATAAACTATTATCACACCATAGAAATGACAAATCTGAAGAATTAAAGAAAACTTGGGAAAATTGATATGAACTGACATAGTAGAGTAAGCAGAAGCAGGAGAAAGTTCATACAGTGACCACAATTATGTAAAGGGAAATATTTTTGAAAGACATCAAAATTCTTGTCTGGTAAGGCAACCATGTCTTAGTGTACTATAAGCAAAGAGATGATGGGGCATAGGCAGAAAATGAGAAACATATTCTCAGAAATGGCCAATGAGTTGCTTCGTTTGGTTCAGCTGTAGTTCTATGGGATAAGGGAGAGTTCTTTAGGGGGGAAGTCATTAGGAAGTCATAATAGCACAGTTCTTTTTTAAAAGCTCCCATACAACTTTTGTGAAAAAGAAAGAAAGTGACTCAGGGAGCAAGTTTGTCTGATAGAAAGAAGCTCTTTTAGGTTGTCTTTTAAACAAATGTGTTTGTGTTCATGTATGTATAAAATGTGTATCTCATATATGCATACATAGATATGTATGAGTACATCCTATATATATGTATATATAAATGTGTCATGTGTATATATTATATATATATAATATTCTCTTCCTCTCACTCACACATACATAGACATACACACACACACATACACACATGTACGCACACACACACACACACACACACACTCACAAATATATGTGTAGGAAAGAGGTGCCGAGCTAGGAATTTGAATAGATACTGACCCCAATAGTACCATTTACCTGAGAAGTAGCAAGATATGCATGTAGCGTAAGCTCCTTCACAGAACTCTGAGACCTTTTGCTACTTCCTAGGATAATGGTACAGTTGGGGTCAGAATCTATTCAAATTTACAGCTCTGAGCCCCCATCAATGTATCACTATCTCAGACCATGTCACATGTTTCATTACTTCAAAGCAAATAAACATTTTAAAGCTCGAAAGAGCAAAGTAATAAAAAAAAATCAATAAAGTAACAACGGTCCTCAGCAGCTATAGCTGATGGCTTCCACCTCCAATACAGTATCGCCCACAAAGTGAGGAAAGAAGATAGTTGGTTTAAACTCATAGTATTGATGCTGCTTGAAGTCTGAAGCTGTGCTGCCTGCTCATCTTCCCTTCCCATCTTCCTTCTCTACAGGGCAGGAAGCACTGTATACTTTAGATAAGATATCCTGAAGCATTTCACCATGGCCCACAGCCAATGGCTTGCTAGAGCTCGGTACATCATGTCAACAAGAACAATCCATACTTATATGGTGTTCTAAAGTTTACGTAACACTGTACATAGAATTATCTCATCTAAGCTTCACAACAACACTTGGAAAAAAGTACTATAGGTATTCTTTTTCCCATCTTACAGACAATGAAAATGAGTCTCAGGGTAGTGAAGCCCAAGTTAATTTGCCCAAGTTTACTGTTCATAAATAAGAGGCATGACTCCAAATTAGGCCTTTGTACTTCCAGGTTCAGCACTCTAACTGCCTTATCTTTACAAGCCCACCATTTCTACCTTTACAATTGCTCAAGGACACTGGGTATCCCACTTCCCAGACAACTGTAGCAATCACTGTGTGATGTATAGGGTGTTAAAAGAAGACTAGCACCTTCAGTGTAAGGGCTATGGGAATCCTTCTCAGGGCTGCTTTCCACCTTTGGTGTCCACCTGCCACCCAATTCTCACCTGTGATTCTAAGAAGCTGTAGCATGCTCAACAATCATACCCCAGTAAAACCATTTTCATCAGACAGGCTAAAAACCAGGCTGAGGGTAACCAAGTGGCCTCAAATCCATCAATTGGGGAAGTGTCTACCCCAAGCATGTGAAGACTTCCCCTGGTGGAATAAGGGGATGTGAATAATTTGTTCCAAAGAGCCATGAGGGCAATGAAAGTAGTGCTGTGGAGTACTTAGAGTTTGGTTAGACATCAAAGACCAAGATCATCCATTGCATCAGAGCCATCACCACCTGTCTTGATTTTTGTCTTGCCACTGGACTTCAATAACTCTGGAAAAAAAGAGTGAGGCTGATGACTTCACACAACTATACCTCACTTATATCCAGTTTATGCATGAGTTACTCATACCATTTTACCATTTTTACCTACCTTGAAGTACTGTGGAGATAGGTAAGTGATGAAGCAGTAGGGGCAGATACATTGACAGCTTTAATCTCAACCCTGGGCACAAATGACTTAGGCCATACAGTTGCCTTCTCAGTGGACTAAAGCAGCAGTGGGATGTTGCAGTCCCCTAAGTATCTGAGCAGCCTTTTTGAAGGATCATACCAGTCACCTCCTAGTATGAGGAAGAGCCTAGAAAAGGTACCCTATGAATTGTGTGTTCCACCTAATCTAACCCTGGCCTGCTTATGCAGAAGGCTGGGATCCCTGCTTGCAACCAAAATACAAAAAATGTACAAAAAACTTTTGTGAAGATGATTTCATTCACCACTGCTACATGGAATGTATGCACACTTACGGACAACACAAAATCCAGTAAACCTAAAAGCTGAATAGCTCTTGCTGCGAGAAAACTCAGCAGGTTATCTCACCCAAATAGCAGTCCTGAGTGAAACAAGACTGACAGATAAAGGCCTGCTTACCAAAAATCAAAGCAAGATATACATTTTTCTGGAGTGGTTGCCATGATAGGAAAGACTATGAAGATGGCATAGGTTTCACAGTCAAATCTAATCTAGTTAATAAGTTTGCATGCCTCCCAAAAGGAGTGAATAACGTACTCATGACAATGTGATTGCCACTAGAAGGAAGCTCCACACCACCATCATCCATGAGTATGCTCCCATCAAGACAAACCCTGACGAAGTCAAAGAAAAAATTTATGAAGATGCTCATCATCAATGTGCCAAGAGGACAAGCTTGTAATTCTGGGTGACTTTAATGTCAGAGTAGGCACAGGCTATCAGACATGGCAGGGAGTCCTTGGGAGGAATAGAGTCAGAAACAGCAACAACAATGGTCACTTAGTACTGAAGACTTGTGTGTCTTATGACCTTCTCATCAACAACACTGTCTTCCATTTACCTAAATGCAATAAAACTTTGTGTATGCACCATCACAGCAAACTTTGGCATTTAATAGACTATGTCATGTAAGGTGAAGAGACAGATAGGATGTAAGAATACTGACAGTGATATATGGTGCTGGACTGATCAGAGATTTATCCTTTCCAAGCTAAACATTTGCATTCAACAAAAGTGGCATCCCCAAGGCAAACTGACTGCTAGAAGACTTAATGTTTACAGATTAGAGCACTTCTCCCTGCAAGAACAGTTAGTTGCTAATTTGGAGGGAAAGTCAACAAATCCTTGGCAACAGTAGAACAGAAAGGGAGTGGGTATAGTACTGAATTTTTTTATCTGGGCCAGAACACTAACCAACATCAGGACTGGTTTGATGAATATGATCACGAAATTCCGAAGTTACTAAGTGAAAAAACTAGAACTCTACAGGGTTTATCAGCAGGATAGTTCATCTGTCTCTAAGAAGGCAGCATTTAACTCCATCAAAAGTAAAGTGCAAGTGAAGCTTAGAGATATTCAAGATTTTTGACTCAGTAAGAAGGCAGATGAAATTTAGTTTTGTGCTGATAGTAACAATCCAAAGTGCTTTTATGATGATCTGAAGGCTATTTATGGGCCAAAGATGTATGGCACATCTCAACTACTCAGTGCTGATGGAACCATATTGATTAGTGCTAAGTACATGATCCTGGAGAGATGAGCAGAACCCTTCCATAATATTCTCCATAGACCATTATCAATCAATGCTCAAGCCACTGACTGTATAACTCAGGTTAAAGTCAATCCCTCTGTAGTTGAACTTCCAACTGAAGAAAAGGTTTTGAATGCCTTTAGGCTTCCTTAATGTGGCAAAGAGCCTGGTGCTCATTTTATTCCAGCAGAGATTTATAAAGCAGGTGTTCACTGCTCATACAAAAGCTGACCGAAATCTTCTAGGTTATATGGCAAGAAGAGGTTATTCTCCAGGAGTTCAAGGATGCCTCCATTGTCCATCTCTATGAAGGAAAAGGAAATAAGTTGTCCTGTGATAATCACAGGGGGATCTTTCTTAGTCATTGCCAGGAAGATTTTTGCTAGAGTCCTCCTTAATAGGCTGATCCTTCACCTGGAAGATGGTCATATACCTAAGAGCCAGTGTGGCTTCACAAAGGGCCAAGGAACAATTGACCTGATGTTTGTTGCTCAACAACTCCCGGAAAAATGCCAGGGGCTGAATGGAAGTCCATATACATATGTCAATTTGATGAAGGCCTTTGATACTGTCAGTCATGAGGGCTTGTGGAAGATCATGGCAAAATTTGGTTGCCCAGAGAAGTTCATCAGTATTGTATGTCAATTCCATGATAGCATACTTGCATGGGTTCTGAAAAATGGACGATGTTCTTGCACTTTCCCAGTCACCAATGGAGTGAAGCAGGGTTGTGTGCTTGCTCCCATGCTTTTTAGCATGATATTTTCATTGATGTTGTCAGATGCATTCAGTGAGGATGAAAATGGCATCAAGATCAGCCACCTTACTGGTGGTAAATTATTTAAGTTGAGAAGAATATAAGCCAAGGCAAAAGCAGGAGTTAGTGTGTGACTTTTTGTTCCCAGATGATTATATACTCAATGCAGCCCTTGAGGTTGTGATGCAGAAATGTATGGATTGATTCTCTGCTGCTTGTGCTAATTTTGTCCTGACAATTAACATAAAGAAAACAGAGGTTCTCCACCAGCCAGCACCATGTCATCCATCTATGGAACCATCAATTACAGCAAATGGAGAAATTATGAATACTGTAGATAAGTTCACTTACCTTGGTAGTATACTTGCCAAGGATGTACACATAGATGATGAGGTTGACACATGCATTGCAAGAGAAGCTCAGTGTTTGAGAGGCTCTGAAGTAAAGCATGAGAAAGAAAAGGTATTGCTTTTCTACTAACTGAAGGTCAATAGAGCCATTGTGGTGACTTCAAAGTTGCATGCCTTGCCAGGGAACTGAATTGCTTCCATTTGAATTGTCTTAGGAAGATTATGATGATCACCTGGAAAGATAAGGTAGTGGACACTAGGATCTTTCTTGAACTCAACCACCAAGCATTCAAACCCTAATGCAGAGAACACAATCTTGATGGGCTGGCCATGTTGTTCACATGCCAAATACATGTTTGCCTAAAAGACTATTATACAGAGAAATTACACAAGGCAAGTATTCACATGGAGATCAGAAGAAGACTCTCAAGGTCTCTCTGAAGAACTTTGGAATTGATTGAGAAACATGGGAGACACTGGCACAGGACTACCCAGCATGGCATGCCCACATCAAAGAAGGCACTGTGCTCTATGAGCAAAGTAGAATTGCAGTAGCTCAAAAGAAACATGAGATGTGCAAATTTAGAGACATCTCTATTCCAAATATTCATATGGACTATTCATGCCTGACCTATGATAGAGCCCTCCAAGCTCATATAGGTCTGATCAGCAACAGTCAGACACATTATACATTGACCCTGACATAGTGATATCATTTTGGTCCTCTTCAATTACAAAGGATAACAACTAGCAATCACTGTGTCCCCACATCTTCCTAGACATTGCTGTCTTTTGTTTCTGTCTATACCACCCACATCTGCTCCAGATTCCTGTAGCATTTTTTAGACCATACACTACACAGAGCATCATAACCTACATAATCTACATAATCTACTAATCTACTAGCCAAGATATGAGCTCACACACAGACCTCTAGAAAATTCGGTCCAGAGTATTTCCTTTAAAGAGATAAACTTTCAGCCCCAAGCATTGAAGGAATACAGAGTCCACAAACACACCTTTCTCCACATAGCTACAAGTCTGTTCCCCCACTCTCCACCACCAATATCATTATAAAATCAGAGTAAATGTCCCTTTCCCTTTTTGCATCTCACCCTCAGGCTACAGGATGTCCTTTGATGAATTATTTTCCCTTGCAAGCCTTTCCCTGATAGTCAGTGCAATTGATTTTACTTGGATAAAAATGGTAGAACCAGTGGGGTGGGAATGATTTTTCTTGACCCTACAACTCTTTGGAATGACTCAGGTTGTAATACCAAATGGACACTCAAGCACAATTCATGGTTATATTCTTCTAAGAGCTAGGAGAATCATCAAAATCTTATTGAGGATATTGATATTTCCAAACAGTAATGTATATAGGGTTTTTTTTTCCTTACATGGATAGAGCCATTGAGTGAAAAGATTGCTGTAAGGACAATCTAAAACTTCCAAAGTTTAATGAATGAGGAAACTTTTACAAACAGGAAAGTAGTTATAAGATATTTCAATCAAGATTGAAATTTTGAGAGGCAGAGCCAAGACTGTAGAAAAAAGGCAGGGACTCCCCTGGGCTCTCCCCCAAACCCTTCCAAATACCTTTAAAAATGACTCTAAACAAATTATATAGCAGCAGAACTCACAAAAAGATGAAGTGAAACAAATTTCCAGCCCAAGACAGTTTGGAAGATCAGCAGGAAAGGTGTCAGACCTTGATGAAAGAGGAGCACAGTCCAGTGCAGGGCACATCAGCACAGACCAGGTTCCAGCAAACCTAGACAAGTTGCCTTGGGACGACTAAATCACTGGCAGCAGTGACAGTTTCCAGACCTCTCAGCCCACAGTTACCCAAGACAAATTGAAAGATCAATAGGAAAGGTCTGTTGCACCTGGGTGAGAGTGGAGCACAGTCCAGCACAGGTCATGCCAGCACAGCCCTGGCCCCAGCAAACCAGGAGCAAGTCTTAGAAATGACTGAATCAGGAGTGGCAGTGGTTGCTTCCAGAGCTCTCAGCTCACAGATGGCAGGGGGGGTCAAACAACTGGTCAGAAGGAGATTATAGTAGTTTCTTTGTTAGCATGGAGGCAGAAATTTGTTTCTTTATTGGCTCTGGGTCATAGACCTGGATAGCAGTACCAGGGTAAGGAGCAGCACTAACATACAGAACTTGCAGCCACAGTGGAGGGGGGACCCTCCTCATAGTTCCAGGGCAGAAAAGAGTGCTTGTGGTCACTCACAGACCAGAGCACATGCCAGAAGAGTAGCAAACACCTCTTCTTTGATCATACCACATTGGAAGAACTGAAAATTTACAGGTCCCTAGAAGTATCTCTGAAAACAGCTGCACAAAACCCCTGAAGCTTGGAACAATGAGCTCTCCACCCTGGAAGCAGAGCCTTCCTTTAACAAAAAGTTAAAAGTCAAGTAACAGACTAGGAATAGCAAACAACAGGAAAAAAAACTGACTGTAGAAAGTTACTATGGTGACAAAGAAAATCAAAACACATGCTCAGAAGAAGACAACAAAGTCAAAGCTCCTATATCCAAAGCCTCCAAGAAAAATGTGAATTGGTCTAAGGCCTTGGAAGAGCTCAAAAAAGGATTTTTAAATAAGAGAAGTAGAGGAAAAATTGGGAAGATAAATGAGAGTAATGAAATAAAATAATGAAAAACTTGGTAAAGGAGACACACACCAAAAAAAAAAAATAGTGAATAAAATAACACCTTAAAAAATAGACTAGGCCAAATGGGGAAAAAAGGTCCAAAAGCCAACAAGGAGAAGAATGCCTTAAAAAACAGAATTGGCCAAATGGAAAAGGAGGTCCAAAAGTTCACTGAAGAAAATAATGTCTTCCACTCCAGAGAAAGAACTACAGAGTCTGAATGCAGATCGAAGCATATTATTTGCTCTTTTTGTTTTCTTCTGTTTTGTTTCATTTCTTTTTTTCTTGTGGTTCCTCCTATTGATTCTAATTCTTCTTTACAACATGACTAAGGAATATGTTTAATACGAATGTATATAGGGAGCCTATATCAGATTGCACACCATCTTGGGGAGGAAGGAGGAGAGGGGGGGGAGAAAATTTAAAACTGAAAAGCTTATGGAAGTAAATGTTGAAAACTAAAAATAAATTAAAGAAATAAAATAAGTTTAAAAAAAGAAAATAATTCCTTAAAAATTAGAATGAAGCAAATGGAAGCTAATGACTATGAGAAATCAAGAAACAATAAAACAAAACCAAAAGAATGAAAAAAATGGAACACAATGTGAAATATCTCATTGGAAGAAACAACTAACCTGGAAAACAGATCCAGGAGAAATGATTTAAAAGTTACTGGACTATCTGAAAACCATGATTTTAAAAAAAAGAGCCTAGACATTATCTTTCAAGAAATTACCCAGGAAAACTGCCCGGATATTCTAGAATCAGAGTGTAAAATAGAAATTAAAAGAATCTACCAATCACCTCTTGAAAGAGATTCCAAAATGAAAACTGCCAAGAATATTATAGCCAAATTCTAGATTTCCTAGTTCAAAAAGAAAATATTGCAAGTAGCCAGAAAGAAACTATTCAAGTATCATAGAGCCACAATCAGGACAACACGAGATTTAGTAGCTTCTACATTAAAGGATCAGAGGGCTTGAAATATATTCCATAAGGCAAAGGAGCTAGGATTACAACCAAAAATCACCTACCCAGCAAAACTGAGTATAATCCTTCAGGGGGGAAAATGGATATTTAATGAGAAAGAGGACTTTCAAGCATTCTTGATGAAAAGACCAGAGCTGAATAGAAAATTTGACTATCAAATACAAGACTCAATAGAAGCATAAAAAGATAAACAGAAAAGGGAAATCATAATGGATTTATTAAGGTTAAACTATTTACATTACTACATGAAAAGATGATATTTGTAACTCATAAGACCTTTCTCATCATTAGGGTAGTTAGAAGGAGTATGTATAGACAGAGGGCACAGATGTGAGTTGAATATAAAGGGATGACATCTAAAAAATAAAATTAAGGAGTGAGGGAGAAATGTACTGGGAGAAAGAGAAAGGGAGAGATAGAATGGGGTAAATCATCTGACATAAGAGAGGTAAGAAAAAGCTTTTATAGTGGAGGGTGAGGGAGGGAGGTAAGGAGGAGTGAGCAAACTTTACTCTCATCAGAATTGGCTCAAAGAGGGAATAACAAACACATTCAATTGCATATGAAAAGCTGTCGTACCCTACAGGAAAATAGAAGGGAAAGGGATAAGGGAATGGGGGAGTGGGGGAGTGGGGTGATAGAAGAGGGAGAAGATTGGGGGAAGTGATAGTCAGAAGCAAAACATTTTTGAGGAGGAACAGGGTAAATGAAGAGAGAGAATAGAATAAATGGGGGGAATAGGATAAAGGGAAATATAGTTAGCAATCTTAACTATGAAAAAATTTGCAGGAACTTGCTCAGATAAAGGTCTCATTTCTCAAACATATAGAGAATTGAGATAACTTATAAAAATAAGAGCCATTCCCCAATTGTTAAATGATGAAGAGATATGATCAGGTTTTAGGTTTAGTAATCAAAGCTATCTATAGCCATATGAAAAAAAATACTCTAACTAGCTATTGATTGTAGAAATGGGAATTAAAACAATTCTAAGTCACTACTTCATACCTATTAGATTGCCTAATAGGACAGAAAAGGTAAATGACAAATGTTGGAGGGGATGTGGGAAAAATTAACATGAATGCACTGTTGGTGGAGTTATGAACTGATTCAGCTATCCTGTAGAGCAATTTGGAACTATGCCCAAAGGGCTATAAAACCATGCATACCCTTTGACCTAGCAATACCACTACTAGGTCTGTATCCCAAAATAAATTTTTAAAAAGGTACAAAAATATATGTACACAAATATGTACAAAAATATTTATAGTAGCTCTTTTCTGGTGGTAAAGAATTAGAAATTGAGGAGATGCCCATTAATTGGGGAATGGCTGAACAAATTGTGATATGTGAATATGATGGAATACCATTGTACTATAAGAAATGATGAGCAGGATACTCTCAGAAAAACCTGGAAAGACTTGCATGAGCTGATGCAAAGTGAAATGTACTGTATACAAGGTAACAGTAATATTGTAAGATGATCAGTTATGAATGACTTAGTTATTCTCAGTAATACAACAATCCAAGACAAATATGAAGGACTTATGATGAAAAATGCTATACATCCCCAGAGAAAGAACTAATGGTGTCTGAATATAGATTGAAGCATACTTTTTTTTTTGCTTTCTTTATTTTTCTTGAGTTTTTTTGGTACATATTTTCTTTTACAACATGATTAATATGGATATGTTTTACATGACTATGCATGTATAATCTATATCAAATTGCTTGCCTTCTCAATGAAGAGATGTGGGGAGTAAGGGAGGAGAGAGTTTAGAAATCAAGGTTTTAAAAATGAATGTTAAAATTGTTTTTACATGTAACTCTGGAAAAATAAAATATCAATTTAAAAAAAAAAGCCTGTGAAATTTCACCTGAAGCACATGCTTCTAGATTGCCTTGCTCTTTTTCTGACTTACTTCCATAGGAGAGTGTTTTCCAAATCCTCAAGAACTTCACTAAAAGAAGACCTCTGAAGTCTCTAACACAGTTAAGTTCTAATTGGAACTTTGGGCCTGATGAACTTGATAAACTTCTATTGTCTACCCATTAATCCTTCTGTCCTAAAGCTCATCTTACCCCTCTCAAGGTAGCATGATGGCATAGTGGGTGGAGTTCTGGATGTGGAGACAGGAAGAGCTGAGTTCAAATCCTACCTCAGACACTAGCAGTGGGACCCTGTGCAAATCACTTAACCTGTCTGCCTCAGTTTCCTCATCTGTAAAGTGGGGATAATAAAGTACCCAATTCTTAGAGTTGTTATGAAGAGCAAATAATATAATATGTGTAAAGGGTGTTGCAAACTTTAAAGTGATAGATAAATGATAGTATTATAATAATAATTCTCCTTAGTAATAGCAGTAGTATTTTACCTCTTTGCTTCTTGCCTCCTAATGCCAGTTACCTGAAGCAATAGTATGCCCAGGCCAAAACCCCTTTGCCCTCCTATGTTTTCCTGTAATCTCATTCCTCTCCATCTTCACCCTCACTCTTCCTGGTCCCCATGTTTCTCTGCTCCTTTTGGAACCCCTGCTGTATTGTCAATAAATCCTTTTTATCCTCATTCTCTTCCTTTTGTAATCCATGTACCACCTCACATTAAATGAACCCTAGACTTTCCTTAAAGCAATGATCATAGATTTACAACTAGAGGGGACTTCAGAGGTCATCGGGTTCAATAGGAAGAAGAAGGAAAGGAAGGAAGGAATGAAGGAAGGAAGGGAAAAAGACCAAGAAAGAAAGACCAAGAAAGAAAGGGGAAAAAAGAAAGAAAGAAAGGAAGGAAGGAAAGAATGCAGGAAAGCAGGCAGGCAGGAAGGAAGGAAGGAAGGAAAGAAAATTAACTCCTTAAGGGCATGGACTGTTTTTGCTTCTTTTTGTATCCTCAGCACTTAGTACAGTGTCTGGCACAAAGTAGATGCTTAATAAATATTTGTTCACTGATTGACTAAAGTGATTTTCCTATGGGCTCACCAGTAATTAGTGGCAGAGGTAAGTTTCAAAACCACTTGCTCTAACTCCAAATCCAGTGCCCTTTACATTGCACCACACTTCCCTCAACCCTCTCTCTTATGCTTTTATGTGTCATCTTCTTTTTCCCATTCATGTTACCTCTACATCCCCAAAGACTTCACCTTCACCTCTTAGTTCTTCAATCTCCTTAACTCATGCAACTTCTATCTCCTCTTTCCTTAAGTTATCTGGTGTCTGGGGACCTCATCATTGGGGCAGGTACAGAACATCAATAGACACAGGGCTTACACATTAAGAACTGTTCGTAGACTACAAGAGCAGGACAAACAACTTTAGCTTCCTGGCTGAGATGGAGTCCAGATCCCCTGTCTAGAGACCAAGATCTCTCTGACTCAGCCCCCTATTGCTTCTCCCAATGGATCTACTAGTGCGATGTGGCTAAGGGCAGCATGGGAGCACAGTGTATAGAACACTAGGTCTGGAGTCAGGAAGCCCTGAGTTCAAATCTGACTTTAGATACTTACTAGCTGTGTGACCCCCAGGGCAATGTCACTTAAACTGTGTTTGCCTCCATTTCCCCATTTGTAAAATGAGGTTAATAATAGCATCTGCCAGATGGGGCTATTTGAGAATTAAATGAGATTGTAATTATAAAGACAGTGCCTGGCACATAGTAAACAACTATATAAATGTTAGCTGCGGTTGTTGTTGTGATGGTGATGATGGCGCTAGTAGTTCCTTCATGACACTTCTCTTACTTCCCCTGTCTGAACTGCTATCTGACCACAATCCGGGTGAGCCCTACCTCTGCCAATCTGTGGCACTCACTGGAGTGAATCACACTGGATACCTCACCATCCCTTGAAATGACAGCTCCTCTAAGGTCGTGAACCTTGGAAATCCCCACTCTGATCACCATCTCCTGATCCCACCAACTTTCTCACAGCCTCATCTTTGACCCTTCTTCATACCTATACCCAAATAGTTGCCAAGTCCCACAAATTCTACCCCCAAAATATCTATCCATTGCTTTCAACTAACTTTCAGCTAACCCATATTACCTTTTATCTTGTAATATTTATTGTAATAACACACTAACTGGTCTACTTTCCTCCAGGTTCATTCCACTGCAAATGAACCTTTTGCAGTTCTGTCAAAGTGATCTTTCTATTATAAAGGGTTAACCTCATTACTTCACCCTCTCAAAAAAACATTTGTTGGGTTGTTTCAGTCATGTCCAACTCCTTGTGACCTCATTTGGGGCTTTCTTGTCAAGGATGCTGGAGTAGTTTTCCATTTCCTTCTCCAGCTCATTTTCTGATGAGGAAACTGAGGCAAACAGGATTAAGTAACTTGCTTTGGTTCACAGAGCTAGTAAATGTCTGAGAATGGATCGGAACTCAGCAAGGTGAGTCTTCCTGATTCCAAGTCCAATGCTCTATCCAATGCACCACCTAGCATTCACCATTAGTGAATCCCTACTGCCTAGAGACTAAAATACAAATGATTTAATTTGGTAATCAAAGATCTCCGCAATCTGGTTTTACCTACCTTTCTAGCCTTCTTACATACTCTTGGCTCTTCTTCATTCTACGTTTTAGATAAAATAGACTATTAGTTCACTGATCTCACCTTGCCCTTTCCTGCCTCCATGTAATATCATAGTCCATCTTCTATTCCTGAAACAGACACTCTCTTCATTTTTACCTGTGAAGGTGTTCACCTTCATTCAGGACCCATTTCTCTGTGAAGGCTTCCCTAATCTCAGTCCCATCTAGGAGTGCTCTTTCTCTCGTCAGATCTCTTCTATGTCAATTTTTGTTTGACCTCTCCTAGGCCATTTCATAGTTTAACTTTTATTACAATTGTGTACATCTTTTATTCTCTTTCCCATTAGATTGTAAATTCATCAAGCACAATGATCGTGACTTTTCACCATTATAACCCCTTTGTTTGGCAAAATATATTTTATTCCAGTAGCAGGATTGCTTTAAGGAGAAAAAAAAAGCAATAAGGAACGGCCTTACCTCCCCTTCATTTTGTGCATTTTAAAAAATTCTGCTAAAGAAGACATTTGTTGGATTTAGCATTGTGTCTTATAGACACCTGTTGATAATCCTCTTCTTAGGTTGCTTGCTGTCCTCTTGTGACATGAGGGTGCCATGGGTGCCAAACACCAAAGTAATCTTTCCTAGCTCAGAGCCAGTCAATCAGCTCATAACTAGGGACATGTACATGAGCCAATTCCAAGTGTAGAATTATTTTTTTTTAAAACCACAGGCCAAAATTTCTAAATCTGCTTCATACACTAAGGTCTGATAGTAATGGGATGTTACTTTAGGAAACCATAGAGGTCAAGTGATTTATTCAAGATCATATAGATGGGAAGTGACAGAGTCAGGATTTAGATCCAGGCCTTCTGACTTCCAAATCTAGCATTCTTCTTACCATATCACACACTTTCTCTCCTTTGATCCTCCCAAAGACTCTGTACGGGAGTCAAGGCAGGTTTTTGTTGGCATTCTTGACCTTTGATTTCATTGATTTAGGAAATTCCCAATGAGGACACCCTCTTGATCAAAGCATATTGGTAACTGTTTTTCAACTGTCATAGAATTGTCAGGGGACAATGAGAGGTTAAGGGGCATGCCCAGGATTACAATATTAGTATATTTTAAAGGCAGGACTTGATCCCATGTCTTCTTGACCATGTGGTTGGCTTTCCATCTGCCACAATATGCTTCCTTTCCTCCACTTATAATTGAGCAACTATTCTTTCCATTTTACAAATGAGCAAACTGAGGCCCCAGCAAATTATATAACTTCCCTAAAGTAACATGGTTAATTAATCGTAAGACTGGAATTGGAGTACAAGCCAAAGGATTCCTGGATTCTTCCCACTATACACTTTTCACAACTTGCTGATTGACAGGCCACTAAACAAGCAGCACTCCTGCTTTTTTCACTGTGTTGATGGATTCTCCTGGTACCATGGAGAAGCAGCCTTAGCAGTTTCTAAAGAGGCAGAACTGTTTTATTCATTCTTGTTCTTATTCCCACTGCAGAGAATTTACTCTACTCTGACTTCAACCTATAGTCAAACATGCCTTCCAGTCAAGAAAAATAAATTCTCCTCCCAGAACTTGAGATAGCCAATCTAACAAAGTAAACAATGCTGGCAACAGATGGTTCTTCAGACGTGCTCAGACTTTTAGCCAAGGAACAACCAATTCAAAACTAAAAACACTTTACCCAGACAACTTCACTATCCCGATCACAACCAAGAATTGAGGAAGCAAATAGACCTATAAATAGCCAGAATGGATGCCATACAGCCTGGACACTATTGGTCACGGACTTTCCCAATGGGAGAGAACTTGGGATTATCAATCAGACCATATCAAAAGCAACAAACAGGGGCAAGTGCATTGGGAGAAGCTTGGCAAAGTGGTGAGAATACAGGACATGGAGTCCAAAAGATCTAGGTTCAAAACTTACCTCAGATGGATACTAGCTCTGTGATCACCTGCAACAGATTTTTTTATATAGATTTATAGATAAACACATATATACATCGATATGTGCATGTGGGTATATATGTATGTGTGTATACACATGTATATATACATAGATGTATATGTGTGTGGAGATGTACATATATGTATATACATATATATTTGGGTGATATAGATATATGTGTGTGTGTTGATGTCATACACATATGTATATGTATATACACATACGTGTGTATGTATATGCATATATGTATATATGTATGTATATGCATATATGTATATATATATTTATATGAGCCAATTCCAAGTATAGAATAAAATCATAGGCCAAATCTCATAAATCTGCCCCATAAACTGAAGCCTAATAGTAATGGGATGTTATATTACAAAACCGTAGAGGTCAAGTGATTTATTCAGGACCACACAAATGGTAAGTGGCAGAATCAGGATTCAAACCTGAGTCATCTGATTTCCAAATCTAGATAGTTCTTCCTAGAGAGATAGATAGGTAGACAGAAATATATCTTCTAATATATAGAATGTGTATATTATATTATATTAGAATACATATATCTATTTATATCTCTATTCTAATCTATAATATAATGTGCATATATATATACATATACATGTGTATACATACATTCATATATATACATATGTATGTTAGTACTTGCTGGACTGAGAAGTAGGCAAGAGGAAGAAAAACTTAAGAACTTTAAAAGTACAACAGTCTGGGTCTGCTTGGCAGAAGCAAACAAGGCCTATACTCCTCAGTAGGCCCTGGGGGCATGAGCATAATTTTAGTGCAGAGCAATAACTGTAAAAGACTGAACTATATTCAGTTTGCTCTATTTAACAAGTTAGAAATGAGAACAATATATCTAGAAAGATGGCCACCCCAAATGATAACAGTTTGTTTGGGGTTTTTTAAGTGTGAGTTTTTAAATAACTCAGGTTCTGTCATCTGAAAAATTAATTTTAGTGAGTTTAAATCCCACTTCACTAACTCCGTGACCTTCTGCAAATCACTTCACCACTGTGAGCCTCAGTTTCTTCATCTGTAAAATGAGAGGTTGGACTAGCTGACCTCTAAGATCCCTTTCAACTCTAGTTCTATGATCCCATGACCTCATTCCCCAATGATGCCAGATAGACAAATGAGGTGGGATTGTCCTAAGCCCCATTCTTCAGTCTAGAGTCAGACACAAATTTCCACTGAGACTGACCTTAATGTCTGTAAATACCAGGGGAACTGTGCAGACAGCTGGCCCACTGGGACTAATTTTAGACAATATACAAAGTCTTCAGTCAATTATCTTCATGAAAATAATGAAGGTACCTGAGCCCATATGACACTATACTTTTTCCTTTAGGAAAAAAAGTTTGTTTACTTAAAGACCATAGGAATCCTTCATAGTCATAGACCCTTTTGTAAATTAATCACTGAGAGCTTCCAGGAGCCTGGGGTGTCTCTCCTCTCTTAGCAAAGGGAGGCTTTCCTTTTCCTAGCAGGTTGCTGTTAATTTGATGACTCCTGAGACTTCCCAAGAGTGTTTGTCAATTTTACAACAGCCATTTTTCTTTTGACTCAGGAAAATTATTAAATCAGTGTTTGCATTGTGCGCATTCCTTAAAGTGCTGTGAAATAAGTTGGTTCCCAATGAACTTAAGGTTTTAATTCATTTTACCTTAGAGTAGCTGTGGAAGAAGTCAAAATTTTAAATGCAGGATGACATATGGCTGTTCATTATTTATACATTCTGTAGCAGACTATAAATTTTACTTTGGACATATATCGAAGCACTGAAACCATTTCGGTTGCAAACACATAAATCATGGTTACAGTTATTAGTCTAAATGTAATGCCACCCAGGTTCTAGATCAAAACCTTTAAAATCCATTATAATTGATGTCTCCTGCATAACTTATGTGTGATTTTATTAAAGGTGCTCATTATTATTTATATCTTTGAAACATTATATTCCTAGCTATGCAACCAATTCAATGTGAATTATTTGGAGGTGGGGGATGGGAGAAAAAAGAAATTTATGAAATGCAGGGAGAAATGAATGGGGGAAGGGATGAATGTCGAGCATCTGTGTGGTCTAATTCATGCAATGATTTCAGTAATTTAGTTCCCAAATGTCTTGTCCTCTCTACCAATTGACATTCATTTGAGACAAATAAAATAGCAGCAGAACAGAGCCAGCTAAATTATAAATTAACAAAAGGATAACTGGATGAGTTGGATTCCCCAGTGTCATCAATTGACCAACTCGTTCAACAATGATTGGTTGGATTGGTTCATATACCACAACATCTAGAAGCCTCCTCAACCCAGAGGACAGGAATGATGATACTTCACAGACTCATTAGAGGACTTCATATTGATGAGTTGTTTCATTTGAAGAGTTAGAATGCAAAGTACTGGTTTGGTTACCCTCTAGGGGCTGCTAGGGGTATAACTAACAAGCAGGAGAAGTTTGCCTCTACAGTGTCTCACCTTACTGTTCTGCACCCCTCTTTGTCCTCTTGGAAAGATCCCAGGGTGCCCCCAGTATTTCCCAGGACTGTGCATTATAGTACTCAGGCCTGATCAATCCATGCTTTAAATCTTTCAGTCTCATCCTTCCTATACTATATTATTATTTTATTTCTTTCCTTTTCACTCTCTCCTTCCTTCTTTCCTCCTTTCCTTCCTTTCCTTCTTCTTTCTTCCCACTCTTCTTTCCTTCCTTCCTCTCTTCCTTCTTTCCTTCCTCCATCTCTCCCTCTATGCTTCCCTCCCTTCCTTCTCTTTCTTTCTTTCACTCATTCTTTCTTTCTTTCTTTCTTCCTTCCCTCCCTCCCTCCTTCTTTACCATCTTCCTTCCTTCCTTCCTTCTTTCCTTCCTTCCTTCTTTCCTTCCTAGTTAAGGGAATCATGGCATAGTGAATAAACAGCTGGCCTCAAAGTCAAGAAGACCTGAGTTCAAGACCCACTTCTTACATATACTTAATGTGTGACCTTAGGAAAGTCATTGAATCTTTTGGTGTTCTATACAACTCTCTAAGACTCTAAGTTACAGAAAAGGTAGAAAGAGTTTCCTTATCCATGAGTTTCCTAAGGCAATGAAATCACAGATACAGCTCTTATCCTCTATTTAGACACACACATTGTTATGTTGTATTGTGCTCAGGTAGATTGATAGATTGATAAATAGATAGATGATTGATAGGTCTCGAAATTGTATTAAGACTTTTGAAACACCCTTATTATATATTACATATAATATGAATTATATAAAATATTCTCTAAGCTTTCACACATACAGGTAACATGGTAAGTCAGTCAATAAACATTTATTAAGTGCATACGTTGCACAGGCACTATGCTAAGCACTGAGGATACAAAAACAGGCAAAAGGTACTTAGTCCCTGCCCTCAAGGAGCTCACAATATACTGGAGGAGAAAAAAGCAAACAAACATGTAAAAACAAGCTAAATATAGTATAAATAGGAAATCATCAAGAAAGGGAAGGCACTAGAATTAAGAGGATTTGGGAAAGGCTTCCTGTAGAAGATGGGATTTTAGTTGAGATTTAAAATAAACTGGGGAAGGCAGCAGATGAAAATGAGGAGAGAAATCATTCCAGGCATGGTGAACAGTCAAAGAAAATGCCTAGATCTCAGAGATGGAATGCCTAGTTCCTAGAATAGCAAGAAGGCCAGTGTTACTGGGTCAAAGAGTATGTGTCAGACAGTAAGGTGTAGGAATAAGAAGACTGAAAATTATGGGGAGGCTCAATAGTGAAACAATAGTGAACACCAAACAGAGAATTTTGTATTTGGTCTTAGAGGTGACAGGGAGGCATGGGAGTTTATTGAGTGGGGTGTGGGGAACAGGAAGTATTGACATGGTCAGACCTCTGCTTTAAGAAAATCATTTTGGTGGTTAAATGAAGGATAAACTGGAGTGGGAAGAGGCCTGAGGTATGCAGACCAACCAACAGGCTATCGTAATAGTCCACATGTGAGGTGATGAGGGCCTGCCCCAGAATGGTGGCAGCATCAGAGAAGAGAAGGGGGCATATTTGAGGGATGCTACAAAGGTGAAATCAACAGGTCTTGGCAACTGATTGGATATGGAAAGTGAGAGGTAGTGAGGAGTTGAGAATGACACCTAGGCTAAGAGCCTGGGGAATTAGGATGGTGAGGTAACCCTTGACAGTAATAGAAAAATTAGGCATGTGGGAGGATTTGGGAGTAAAGATAATAAATTCAGTTTGGAACATGATAAGCAAGTATCGTAAGTAAAGAACCAACTAGTATCAGGAAGACCTAAGTTTAGGTCTTATATTGACACGTATTGACTGGGTGGTGTTGGGTAAATCACTTAACCTCTCAGTATCCCTAGGGATCTTAAAATTATTTAAGACTTTAGGTTACAGAACAATTGTTTAACTACATTGGTATCTGGCATTTCCATACTGGAAATTACTAACTAATGTAAGGAACAATATGAGGTTACCCTGATACTTTTATCAAGTGAAAATGCCTCTTTTATTGAATTTCCAAAGCAATCAAAAAGCAAAGGTGTAAAATGGGTGTAAAAAATTCATATAGTTAGTGAATCAATCAATCAAAGGCATAAACTAAGTATGAACAAGTTCTTTATCACTTGGAAAGGAATGGAGAACTTTGAACTATTGGATGAAACCAAGATGAAATTTTAGAGATTAGCTGAAAGAATTTAATATACCTCTATACCTCTGCATGAAAGAAGGGAATGCCAGTAAGAACAGTTTTGGAAGGGAAAAGAAGACGTGCAAGTTACTGCTTTGCTATATGTGCCCTCTAACTTTGAGCCCACTTTTCTCCATGGTCTATGTGTACTTGTGGGAGAATATGTCCTAGACTTTCAGGGAGAATATTTTGTACCAATTGTTTTTAAAATACCACCTTATTAAAAACATCAATTCTGACTAGCTAATGGGGTCATGAGGAGATGGACACAACTGAAATAACTAAACAGCAAAAATGGTTATCTATGGAATAATTAATGGAGAACATACTAGTGGGGGCTCATGAGTAACAGTATTAGGAAACATCCTGAATCTCTCAAGTTTATACCCAGAACCTTGAAGAGAGAAGTAATTAGCTACACTCTGGGGACCTGGCCCACCAATGTGAATGGGAACTGGAAAGAATCCCCAGAGGAGATTCTACACCTATTTATATACACACATATGCAGAAGACAGAGTTTTCATTGTTGTGTTCCATCTTTGACATGATTCCTTGGTATTTAAACCAGAGTAAAAATAATGTAACTAAGTGTCTCACATTGGATTAAACCGCACTAAACTCCCTTTTGTTAACTGCCAGCAGAGGGTATATGACAAAAGGAATTGAATGGGGAGGAACTCATAAGACATTACAAGGGAAGGGAGGCAGTTATCATCTGATAAAGAGAGTCATCATGAAATAGGGAAGGATTCATGGATGATGTGGCATTGTGTCATGCAATAGTGTAATATCAAGCTATTTCCCTTTTGTTGAGAGTCTCAAATGGCAGGCTAGAGATTCTGAATTTTATTCAATATGCATCAGGTAGCTAGCTATGAGAGAGTTTTGAGTAATGGAGTGACAGTGGAAATAAAACTGAACTTAGAATCAGGAGAGACCTGGATTTGAATCCTGCCTCTGAAACTGATTATATGCCCATTGGCAAGTCACTTTTCTTAGAGAGAACAAACCTCTCTCTGGGCCTAAGTTTCCTCAAATGCATCCATCATGCCTTCGGAACATATTTCATAGAATTATTATGAAAAATCAAATGAGATAATGTATATAAAATATTTTAAACCCTAAAGTGAGTCCAATATCATTATTATTAGTACTTTGACATGTGAATATATGCAAAGAATAGGATCCAAGGGTAATAAAAAGAGTGTTTTTTTAAAAGTTCATTGTCCTGGGTATTAACAAAGGATGATAGCTGCATCTTATTCAATCTTCATCCTGATACTTTCTAGCAATATTGAGGGTCACCCTCCAACTTACAGAGTTGATTCTCCAGAAAATCAATGGCCTAGATTCAAGGTACTGAGTCTATATCACTAAAAACATATCTCATGATTCCCCCTAGACATGTTTACAACCCAAGGACAACATCAGTTTTAAGTAAAATAACTTAATGAAATGGCATAGTAAGAAAAGAGACAATCAGCCCACAAACTCAGGCCACACTCTTCCACTGATACACACAAAATCAGTGAGAAGACTGAGCATTCATGGAGAATACATCTGAAGAAGGATATACATAAGGAGCGCATGTGGCCAGGGTACACATATGGAGGAGTATACAAATAAGTAATACATGAGGCAAATGCACATATGTAGAGAAATGTCAACCAATATTTATTAAGTGCCTGCTATGTACCATATGCCAGGAACCTGTGCTAAGTATTGGGAGATTCAGTTAAAAGCCAAAAAAAAAAAATAGTGTACTCTCACGGAGTTCCTGATGTAAATGGAGGAGACAAAATGCAAAGAACTATATACAAACAAAATATATACAGAGTAAAAAAAGATAATCAACAGAGGAAAGGCACTAGAATTAAGGGTAGTTGGGAAAGGAACAATTCAGGTCTCCATGCTCATAATGCTCCTGATGTCTTTTAATGTCAAGCCCCAGTAGTTTCAGGTTTCACTGGACATTGTTGGATACATGGTCTCCTCTGGATATTGCTCTGCAAAGTCTCTTCTGAATACCATGCCGAATGAAGCTGCTTCTCTCCCAAAGATGTTGCTTGCTGGGTGCTGCTTAGCTGGATGCCTAGTCTCCAGAGGACAACATTTCTGTCCTCCAGACACTGCTCTATTGGATATGGCTCTTCTGAATATTTCTACGCTGGGCATCACTTGTTGGATGATGGTCAATTGGATGTGTCCTCTCCATTGACCACTGCTCGGCAGGATATGTAGTTTCATTGTCTGGCTTAGCTAAAATCCTCGGCTGTCTCTTCAAGGGAAGAGTTCTGCTGCCATGCTCTTTCAGTTTAAATAAAACCCATTTTATTCATTTTTCTCTCTTCTAGAAGAGGCCTCCTCTCAGGCTCCCCAGTTTTATTCTTTCAGAACCTTAGCTCCTTAGGTCTCTAATCTTCTCAACAGGACATTCTTTGACCCAGATACCTCCCAGCTAGCTAATGCCATCAGGTTTAGTCTGTTCTTTTGACTTCTTTTCCTAATCAAGGGGTTTAAATTACTCTGTAGTAGACTTTAACCTATCTTAACGTGAGCATTCTGTATACTTCCCAATTTTGGTACCAGAAAGCTAGACTATAAACAAGGCAATGGTTATTTGCCTAGTAACAATGAAATGGTTGAGGGTTCCCAAGCTTTTGAATGCTGTCTCCCCCATTTTTCTGTATAGATGGGAGGGTGGGGAATAGGTACAGCAGCAAAATATCCTCGAGGGGCAAAATCATTGTGTCTGCTATGTGTCTCATGACAATTCTGGGCCTTTGTGCTTACTGATAGAGCAAGGAAAGGCAAGAAAGTCTTTGCAACACAACCCTATACTATGAAATAAAGTTCAAACTCCATAGTGACTTGCTCAGGGTCACACAGCTAATAAGTATCTGAGGCCAGATTTGAACTCATGAAGATGAGTCTTCCTGAATCTAGCCCTGGTGCTCTGTCCACTGCACCACCTAGCTGCCATATGGTAAGGATTAAGGTATAAAGAGATTGGTAGGAAGGAGCTGGGTTGTGAAGGGCTTAGAATACAAAACAAGATTTTACATACCTTATCCCGAAAGTCTCAGGGGTGGTTTAAAAACTGCACTCCAACTTTTAGGACACTCTGTATTTGCTCATGGAAGTACTAACGAGCCATTGGAGTTTATTGAGTGGGAGGGGGAGAGGAGCTGGTTGTGACCCAATCAGATCTATAGTTCAGAAAGATCGATTTGACAGCTGAGTGAAGCCCTTATGTGGATCTCATGCAAGTATTCTACCAACAACAAAACAGTCTCTTTGGCTTGCCCAAGGTCAGATAGCTGGCCAGTGTTAGATTTAGTCTTCTTTAATCTGGTTCTAGCACTCTTTCTAGTACTTCACACTGTAAGGAATGAGGAAGGGAATGTGATATACTGGACACTGGGTGCATTTGATTTCTAGGCACCAACTGACTACTACTGAGAGTATATTTGGATTTTTCATTTTTTTTAATGGACTCGAGTTATTTACAAAGTACTTTATAAGGATCTTTCTCTTAGAAGCATGGACTCTTATAAAATAAGAAACGGAACAAACCTCAATGTTTAGTCCATCTTCATCTTACAAAAAAATAAGTAAGGACAAAAGAGATGATATGACTAGCTGATGATAACACAGCTACTCCATCATCATACCATTCACCTTTGAACCAATGCAAGAGATCAGCAGCTAGGTGGTAAAGTGAATAGAGTAGAGGACCTGGAGTAAGGAAAACCTAGGTACAAATCTTGCCTGAGATCTTTAACCAACTGGTCTTGAAGAAAGCACTTAACCTCTGTCTGCCTCAGCTTCCTTATCTGTAAAATAGTGATAATAAATGTATATTTCCTTCATCAATGGGTCATTATTAGGATCAAAGGAAATATACCCTAAATATAGAAATGCTAGGTGTTATTATTAGTATTATTAATAACATGAATTGTAAATAAATACTGATTGCCAGAAATTTTAGGACAGAAGCACTTTTAGGCTCAACCAACATATCATCACTTTGTCCAGAGTTAACTGTGTATTTTCATTAACTATAATTCCCCTTTGATTAGGGAGAAACTCTGGATTGGATTTTTTAAAATCATATGGTTCACCCATCAGATAGGGAAGTGACTGGGTTGCCTCTAAAATCCCTTTTGGTCTAAGATTTCATGTTCTATATCCCAAGCACCTATAGTTTAAGGACATTCCAGCTATAAGCTTATGTATCCTACTAAAGTCCCTTTCAGTTCTAAGGTTTCATGTTCAATGTCTTAAAATTTTATAGTCTAAGATTCCTTCCAGCTCTAAGATTCTGTTTTATATCCTAACAGCCTATACTTTACTAACCCTTCTAGCTCTGTGATACCAATTCTGTGTCTTAATATTCTATATTTTAATGTCATAGAATAATAGATTTGGAGCTAGAAGAGATTTAGAGATTTAGCCAAACTTTTCATTTTACAGATGAGGAAACTGAGGACCATAAAGGTCAAATGACTTGCCTTGCCAAGGTCACACAGGTAAATGGCAATACCTGTATTCAAACCCAGATCCTCTGAATTCAAAGCTAGTGTTCTTCCTACTGTACTACACCATCTATGAGGACTATATACAAAGTAGGATCAAGGAGGCATAGACTGTTAATAAGCTAAGCAACTTGGGAAAACATACTTTTAGCAGCTCAATATTTAGTAGCAAGAATAGCTTTTGAATTTAGTAAGAGTTACTTCAATAATGGAGAAAGTCAGGGGTAGGCAGTAATGCACATAAGTCCTACACCCCTGCCCCAAACCTTTCTAATAGAACAATTTGTAAATCAGTCAATGTTAGATCAACAGTAAGAGCAGAAGTCCATTAATCATGCAAGGTGCATAGGTGCTATTTTGCAATGGCCCTGAAGCAAATCTTTGCTATGGACAATATGCTTCAAAAATAGAAATTAGTGCAATGCAGAGGCTAATTAAGCAGCTCTGTGTGTGTGTGTGTGTGTGTGTGTGTGAGTGAGAGAGAGAGAGAGAGAGAGAGACTCTGCCTGATAATAACATAGACCCCAAAGTCAGCCTCTTATTTTAAAGCTAAAATAAATGAATTGCTTTTCAGCAGCCCATTGACTCCATCCATAAGAGGCTCTTTGCTCTCAAACAGTGATGATTCCCTTTTCCCAGCTTTTGCTCATGTCATTTCCCCCTGCCTGACATGCAGGTCATCATGACACTTAACCTTGGAACGAATGTCCTCATGCATCCTAATCAAAACCTTACCCACCCCTTGAAGCATAGCTTAAATTATAGCTCCTCTATGAAGATTTCTGCTAACCACATCCTAGTTCATGGTGGCCTTTCCCTTCCCTGAGCTGTAGTAGCAAACATAAACCTATATTGATCACTGTGGAACTAAACACATGGAGCAAACAACCATAAATGGTTCAGTATATGATAAATAAAAAGCCAAGCTGTTTGAGAACAGAGGTTAGATCTTGTTCATCTATGTATCCCCTCATATTTGATTTGGGCCCTTGCAAAGAGTAGAGACTTAATAAAATTTTAAATTCAGATTTATAGAATTCCTCCTCTGCCCCCCCCAATAGCTTGTTACTGGACATAATCTTGGATATGCAAAGGATCTGTGACTTTGTCAACATAGATAATTCCTAAAGTGAGAACTCCCTTCACCAAAGCAGAATGCAATCTGCTCCATATATGAGTAGATTATTACCAAGGAGATGTCTGCAGTGAATAGAGGTTCAGTGACTTGACCCCAATGACATGGCTAGTGAGTATCACAGGTAGATTTGAACCCAAGTTTTCCTAATTCTTAGCTGGTACCACATTGCATCTGGTACTTAGCAAGCACTAGGAACAGGGGTGTTGAATGATTCCATTGAATAATTAAATTTGACTTCTTTTCTCAGAGACTTAAAAATAATTTACCTTTTTTTCAGACTATGGTCCTTTTTTCCCCCTTGAGGATTGGGGAAGCTAGGTGGTATAGTGGATAGGGCACTGGGCCTGGAGTCAGTAAGATATGAGTTCAAAACCAGTCTCAGACACTAGCTGTGTGACTTTGGGCAAGTCACTTAACCCTGTTTGCCTCAGTTTTCACATCTGTAAAATAAACTGGAGAAGAAACTGACAAAGCACTCTAGTATCTTTTCCAAGAAAACCCCAAATAAGTCACAAAGAGTCAGATACAACTGAAACAATGAAACAACAACAAATGCATAACATCGATTATGAATATTGCTGTGTATTCATGTTTCACTAGTCTCGGTCAGTATCTCTGACAAAAAGCCTGCAAATTTGACTACAGTCCTCATCAAAGTAGTGAATTCTGGGGTACTTAAAGGAAAAGACATAGCAATAGTTCACTTGGAACTGATGGATGAGTAGAAAAGGATATACATTCCAAGAACTGAAGAGACTCCAGTTTAGGAGTCCAAGCCAAAAATTCAATTCAATTCAAACACTTATTAAATGACAACAATGTATAGGGTCCTATTGTAGGTGTTGAGGGGAAAGAGGGTTCAGTGATAAATAAAAGATGTTTCCTGTCTTTAAGGACCTTACAATCTATAGCAGAGGAACTCAGAGAAGTACCATATTCAAGTGCAACTTTCATTCAAATGTAATTTTCTTTTCCATTTCATCTTCTTACCACACCTCTACCATTTCACTCTTATACTTGATGGTTCTTCAATTATCTGTCCCTTGAAGGAATCTTGGTAAAATAGTCTTCAATAGTCTTGTCACAGGGGGACAAAATGACTATTGATGAGAAATAAAACTTCTAAGTTTATCTATACCACCTCCACCAAAACGGGAGAGAGAAAAAAAAAAAAAAAACAACTAATGGAAAACACCCCAAGCCAGAATTGTTAGCTTATACCCGAATACGAGTCACAGTAACAGAGATTTAGATCTGGGACCTTAGAGGTCATCCAGCCCAATCCTTCCATTTTACAGAAAAGAAACTGAGGCACAGAGAGGTCAAGTGACTTGTTTACTGTCACATAGCTATTAAGTGTCAGATGGAGAATTTAACTCAGGGCTTTCTGACTCCAAGTCCAGAACTCTATCTTCTATGCACCCAAGAGTCCAGTAATGCAGAGACTTAGACGTCTGAAGTCTGATTACACTACAGTTGGATGTCCTCATAAATAGCATTAAGAACCCCAGTAACTGAAAAGAAATTCAAATATCTCATTCTTACTATATAGCAGAGGAAAAAGAATGCTATTTCAAATGTTTGAATTTAATGTTATTAAATGTGTGTGACTGTCACATTCCTTCAGACCCTGTTAATCTAATTTGTAAAGTCCACATTTGCAAATTAAAGCTCTTTGGTCCCCACATCACATAGCCAAACAGTTGCTAAGCATTCATTATAAACTGGCACCAATTGGCCATTTGATCCACAATTCTGAAGGAGAAAGGAAAGTATATCCAAATGAGAGGCAGGGCTGGAATGAGTTCTTCTTTGCCTTCCCAAGAAAACACATAAAACCATATTTACTACAGTGTTTACCAACTGTAACACATGCTTGACTCTCCCCTCTGATTGCAATTGTTTGCCCATCTGCGGATTTGAAGATTGCCAGGATCTTGCTTGCTCTATGCTACTGGTTGTTTGTTTTTGTCTTTGTTGTGTAATCTTCAGTGCCTTGTAAGTCAGATAGTGTTAAATTTACAGACGTTTTACCTCCACTCACTAGCACATCATATTTATATGATGTAATTACCATGATGGAATATCTGTAGCCAATGTCTAAGGATTGCGGCACTTCTACCAGAGTCACACTATAATTCATCTGAAAGAATCATTCTGTTATCTCATATAAATTCAATTGTAAAAGTAAAATTCCCTGTATAATTGAGGTCATAATTATAACTACATCTCTCACAAGTTCTTCTTACAACAGTATTTTTACACTACTGAGGTGATCATGTCCTTTGGAAAAGCTGCCTTAGAGAGGCATGGATAAACTGTCTCACATAGCTATCTTGATCATGACATAATGAGAATTTAAAAAATACTCTTTGCTCCAGAACCTTCATCTAACAACTCCTTTAAATGTAATTCCGCATGGAGCTAAAACGGACCTTTGAGGTAATCAAGTTCTACCTCCCAGTTTTAAAGATGAAGAAATTAAGGGACATAATTTGAGTCCCTGGTAAATACAAGGGACTCTGAGAGAAACCTATCAGAATTCAAGTAACAAGTTTCATTCATGAATGTGGCTGGATGCTAATTTATTAACATGTCAGGATGTCTTCAGTTACCACTTCATGGCCACTGGTCAGAGATGAGAGATTTAGATCTGAAATGGCCTTTAGAGGCCACTGAGTCAAAGCCCCTCATTTTATAGATGAAACTAAAGCACAAAATACTAAGAGACTTATTCAAAGTTACCTGACTATTCAGTATCTCAGGTGAGATTTAAATACAAGTTACCCCAACTCCAAGTCTAGTGTTCTACCTACTACACCGTGGTGATGTTATATCAATTAGTCTCAAATGGAGGCTGCACAAGATGCCTCACTGGGCCCTTCCAGCATTGAAACTGTGAGAATTGAATATAGAATTCCAGGTGCATACAGTGGTACACAATGCTGCCTCCCAATTATTGACTAGCATTTTTAGTTATAGGGAGCTAGAAAGAACATAGTATTTAAACATATCCTTAAATAACTCCTGGTGCTAGATAAACCTTTGGAAAAGAATTAATTGCTACTAGCAAAGCTGCCTATAGAAAAATAGGTCTAAGAAAATCCTCAGTTCCTAAGACGATAGAATTTAGAACTGGATGGGACCTTCAAAGATCATTAGATCATCTTGTCCCATTCTCTCATTTTCAAAATGAGGAAATTGAGGCCCAGAGTGGTTAAGCTATTACTGAAGATCACACAGCTAGTAGGTAATCATGTAGGGATTTGAATTCTGAACTTTTGGCTCTAAAACCAAGTCTCTTATATCACACTGCCTGTCTTCTGGCTTTTAATCATAGTGTTATCTTTTAACCTGCCTTCTATGAAAATAGGCAAAAATAACTGTGTATTGGTCTTCAGCTGTGTTATGAAATATGAGAAGTTTGTGCCTCTTGTCACATCAAGAGAGTCACACATATGCACAAGGGTATGGGCACAAACACTCTAGCTCCTAACTCCAGAGCCATCGTCTCTTGTAGCCCCAGTACCCAGGATTCAGCTCACTGGGGCATCTGTGTAATCTTTCAGCCTGCTGTTTGCTATGTAATATTCCTTCTGCTCCACTGACAGCCCTTTCATCCCAGAGGGGGGAAAATCCTAACTGGACGCATCTAATTTATTGGGTACTCAGTTTTTATAGAAGCATAAGAAACCCTGCTGTATAGACCTCCACTAAGCCAACCGTGAAACACCCAGACATGCAGGGCCCCTGAAGTTGGCTCAGTTCAGAATAGGGTTTGATGTTACTGGGACCCAAGATGAAAGGCAAAGTGGTGTGCATTCGTCAGAATCCTGCTGGAATCCATGTCATTGCAGGCAAACAGCATAATTGAAAGTGTTCTTTTTTCTTATTCCACTGGGCTGGTGAAGGAACAGGGCTTTTGGTAGAGAGGCGCAGTGTAGAGAGCTTTTGGCTTGCTACCGTCACAACACCATGGTTCAAAATAGATCCACCTGCCCTTCCCTTCACAGAAGGCACTTGAAAGGCTCCGGTGCTTCAATATCTGCTTTCTAAACGCATTGCCTTTTAAATGCACATTTTGAAAGAAAATCCAAAGGACACCAATGCCAAGGATCACCAACCAGCTGGATGCATATGTAAAAGGCAGTAATGCAGCAATCTTCACCCTAAAACGCTACTTCATGGACAGAATTCATCATGTGCAAGGACAAAAGTGAAAGTGAAAAAGCTGCAACCATTCATATGTTCAACAAGCTAAGTGACACATTCATTCCTCTCCAGGCTTCACACCTGACTCTCTGGATTCTCTCTACCACACCACAGCAGTCTTCTCCCCCTAGAAATTCCTCAGCCTCTGGGCTTCTCACACTGGAAGTATACTCTATGGCTCCTTCCTCTGATTGACTGTTCTTTGCAGAACCTCCATTTTAAGGCTAGTTGTTCCTCACCCCCCTTTTCCTTTTATGGGTTATCTTCTCCCATTAGAATGTAAGCTCCTTAAGGGCAGGGACTACTTGTGTTTGTATTCCCAGTGCCTAGCACATGAATGTTTCTTGATCTGACAGTGGATAAAGTGCTAGACTTAGATTCAGGAAGACTTGAGTTCAAATACTGTCTCAAAAATTCAGTAACTGGGGGCAGCTAGGTGGCGCAGTGGATAGATCTCTGGCTTTGGAGTCAGGAGGACCTGAGTTCAAATTCAGCCTCAGACACTTGACACTTACTAGCTGTGTGACCCTGGGCAAGTCATTTAACCCCAATTACCTCACAAAAAAAAAAGCAAAAAAATTCAGTAACTGTGTGACTTTGCTCAAGTCACTTGACCTCTTTCAGAGTGTTTCCTCAACTATAACAGATGATAACGATGGAGATAATAATAGCACCTACCTCGTAGGGATATTGTGAGAATCCAATAACATATGTAAAGCTCTTTGTAAACCATAAAGTATATAGAAATTCTAGTTATTTACAACTACTACTACTATTACCACTACTACTACTACTACTATTGTTTACTAAGAGATAAAAAGAAGAGTAAAGCATTTCCAATTCTCCCATTTCTAGCATTTCATAGCATGTATCACTGAAAGCACAACTTGAAGCCCTTGATCATGTTCTGTTTTCTAACATCCCCAGTCTCCTACAGAGCTTTCTATGACTTCTGGCTTCAGGGGGTGGTATTAATGGGAACTTAACAGAATTAAAATGAAGTAAATATTCTTCAGTGGTCATGAAAAGCTAACTCTTGAAACTTTAATTACAACACAAAAAATGGTCAGACACATGTGCTCCTCATCTTTTAAGAGACAGTCATTAACTGGAATGTTTTCTTTCTGTTGAAATCTAACCCATCTTCCAATGTCTAATTCAAATGTCACTCCCTTTAGGAAGCCTCCCCTGGTTTCCTTCTTCTCTAGGTGGTAATGGTCTCTCTCTTTATCTGATCTCATTTCATTTCTTATCTTCTCTAATGCATTTATCAAATTTTAATTTGTATTCAATATAGGCAACATGCTATAGTAGAGAAAGAATGAGATTTGGAGTAAAAGGAACTGGACTTGATTCTTGCCTTTTGCCTGTGTGCCCTGGAGAAAGTCACTGTTCTCTAGGCATTCAGTGGGATGAGAAGCTTAAACAAAATGATCTCTAAGGTACCTTCCAGTTCTCAAATTTTCAGATCTTATGAAGGGAGGAACAATGTGTTATCTATTCATTCATTCACTTATGTTTGCTGTGGTTGTTATTGTCATTGTTGTTGCTGGGTTTGTTTTTTTTTTTTTAATATTCCCTAGGACTTAGCACAAGGCTTTGCACATTGTAATTTGCTGTTAAACCAGAAGTACACAATTCTTGATCTCCTAGGGTGGTTGTGTTAAATGAGAACTGCCTCCTTCATTGTACTACTTCTCAGGTACAGACATCAGTTTCTTTCTTGTGATCCTTCTCCTAGCCCTGTGCTGGCAAAGGGGCATGAGTCTAATTCTAATTCACCTGAGCCTGAGATAAGCATAGGGGTGTGATCCAGAGGGCAGAGTAAAGATATTACAAGAGACAACAGTGAATGTATAGCAGGAAGAAGCAAACCAAGGAAAGATTTCTCGAATATTGGTCAGGAGACCCAAAATCAAGGCTGATATAAAATAATCTATAGCAGGCCTGCACAACCTATGGCCCACCAAAGGATTTCTTCTTCATACAAAGAATGTTTCCCTCTACATTTTTCAAGGGCCACCAGAAATCCTTTGGCATGCAGCAAGCAGCCCGAGGGACCCAGGTTGTGCAGGCCCGATCTAGAGAATATAAGTGAAGGAGCTATGGCCGGGTTCAGAGTTCAGAGCCTGAGGAAACCAATTTATTAAATTCAGAATATAAAAACAGATCAAGATGGGCTAGTAGTTTGTTTTGACAAAAATCAGTCCTCTTTTTGAAACTGCATAATGTTTTCTCTGATCAAACCTGGCCAAGATTTAGAGGCTTCTTTACCTCTGGAAAAAGAGAAAGGCCTAAAAATGGTCCAAACTTGGAGAGACTTGTATGTTTCTACCTGTGTCGTAAGAGATAGTCATTTATTAGCTTAAGTTCCTGTGTCAAGTCAATAAATAAAGAAGCATTTAATAAGTGTTTACTATGTGTCAGGCACTGCACTAGGTGCAGAGAATAAAAATAGAACCAGAAAGATAGTCTCTGACCTCAAGGAGTTTACATTCTAACAGGGGAAAACATGACAGAGAAAACAGTCAGGAGTGGAGTGAAGAAAATGACTGGCCTGGAAACTTCCCTAAAATGAAGGTTTCAGAAGGGACCCATCAATCAGAGGAATGGCACAGAGGGATGTTCCAGGGAGAGAAAGCAATAGAGGTAGATGGATAGTTGGCTTCCAGGATAAGAAGGCCGCTGGAACATGGTAACAAAAGCATCTTCCAGGGTGAGAAGGAAGCTGGGAAGTGGTGAAAAAAGAAGTCTAGAGAGTCAAGAATGGAACTTTTGTTGTTGTTGTTTTGTTGTTGTTGTTGTTGTTGTTCATCCTTCCTTTTCATTTTCAAAGAGGACCAATGACATCATGGGTTGATATCTTGACTTCTGCATGGATTGGATTTAAGTGAGGCTGAATTGCACAAAGTCGTCAGCCTCACTTTCTCTTCCAGGGTCATCAAAGTCCAGAAGCAAGACAAAAGTCAAGACAACTGGAGATGTCCCAGGATACAGTGGCAAGGATGGAATTGGGAAAAGGAGTGAAGGAATTCTGTGCCTTGATTACAGGTAGCTCTTTAAAACATTTTTATTCAATCACATAATTAGACTTGACAAGATAAGGTTATCAGGGTCCTAATAAATTAATTTACTAATTATGCTTCCATTGCAGAGAGCCTCCTGTACTAGGTCTTCAGCCCATTAGACCCCATGATGGTTTGGTTCTGCAATCCCAGGAAAAGAGCAGAAAAATAAAACAAAGATCATTCTATTATAAAAGGTTCTCTTTTATTTTATAAGGGACAGGGGAATTCTGCTACTCATGGTGCTAATTCAAGGCAGCATTCTTGAATTTGTTCTTACAAAGAGAAAGAAATGAATGCCAGAAAGTTTGGAGAAATCGCATTGTTGGCCAAGGGAGCTATTCAGGAGCTCTTATTTAATTTCCACTCAGACAAAGACAAAGCTGACAAGGAAGGCAGTCTCAAGTATAATGCAAATGATTTCTGAACAGAAACTCCCTTTCATAATTATTCAATGAGAAACAGAATTAGCAAGGCTTGCTTTGCAGATCTACTAGCTAAAAAGCCCAGATAAGTCATTAGGCTCAACTACAAGAAACTTGTGCTATAATTCCCTCAGAAATCAGTCCTGGGTAAAAATGTGTAATCTCAAAGATTACAAAGTGATTTTGAAAATTTGATGTAATGACTCCTGTTTAGAAACCCATGAGCAGGATCACTTCTTAATCATCATCAGATCCATGGACAATTTTTACTGATTTCTTTCAGTGATTATTGGCAGAAAATTTTGCTTTCAATCTTTTCTTCCCTTAACACCATTTCACTAATGGGGAAAGTAAATAGCTCTTCACCTACTTCTGTGTCACCCTTTCAGAAGGCTGCTCAGTGATTGTTTTGAAATTTCCAGAACAATCCAGTCCAATTCAACAAATATTGACTAATGCCTACTATGGGTAAGGCACTGAGATAGGTGCTGGGATTACAAAAATAAAAATGAAAGAGATAGGCCCATCTTCAATTGCATGAGCAGTTGGCAGGTGGCATACTGTGGTGCTGGCTCAGCCAACTGAGATGAGAACAGGCCATGATCTTGATTCAGATTGCCTTAGAGTACTTTATTTTTCTTCTGTAGGCTCAAGCAAAAACAACAACAAAAATAATACCTTGACATCAGGAAATTCATCTATCCAGTTAACTACAGGGGAAGGTAGGGACTAGACGAATCAATACCAGAATACCATCTTTTGCCAGTTATCTGGGTTGGATATGTTAGTTCACCTTCCAGATGCTGAAAATTATTGTCAGATAACTTCTATAAATATTGTTTGATTGCCAACTATGCACCACACATCCCACTAGGCACCCCATGTGGGGTCATGATCCACAGTTTAAGAAATGCTGACGGGTTTGTGAGTAGAAAAAGTTTAAGTCCTGTAGTAGAGGACTCTGTGGTATAGAAATAAGTAACTATAATAAAAGCTAAAATTTAAAAAAAGAAAAGAATTATAAAGTCACTTCTGATTGGTTTTCAGTCACATTCCTAGTGACACCTCTTCCAAAACTTCTAATATCTTAAATCCCAAATTCAACTCCTTCATTCTCTCATTCCCAGTAGATGCCCTTGCATCTACTTTGACTAAGATAAAGGCAAAAATATGAAATCCTTTAGTTCCACTCTTCTAGCCCTCTAAACCTCATGATTATGTTGTCACCCATCTTTACCTCCTTCCCTACAGTCTTAGGGGTCAGGCTGGTCTTTCTTCTTGCCAAGGATTGGCCCAACTTCCTCCTATTGATACTATCTCTTCCTATGTCATCTGTGACCTTACCACATCACTATCATCTCTTATTGTTGCTTCCACTCAGCCTACAAACATGTTCAAATTTTCCTTAACCTTAAAAAAAAAAATGAGTTTACTATGACCTTGATATTCCTTTAGGCTATTGTCCTATCTGTTCTCTGCTGCCAAATTTTCAAAAAGAACAGTCTACATTTAATACCTTGGGTTCTTCATCATCCACTCACTCCTCAACTGTTTGAAATCTAGCTTCTGTATTCACCACTCTACCCAAACTGTTCTCCCAGTGTTGTTAAGGGTCACTAAATCAATTGACCTCCTTAACTTCTCTGCAGTGTTTGATTCTGGCAGCCATGCCTTCCTTTATAACTAATCTCTCTTGGCTTCCCTGACACTGATTATTCCTTCTCTCTATATTTTCCAAGTCCCTTATGCTCCCTGTCCTTGAACCTAATTGTCTCCAAAGCTCCTTTCCTTTTTCTTATCTTTTCATGTTTTTTAATTTATTTGTTTTTTGTTGGGTAGAGAGCTGGCTTTGACATCAGTGGCATGTGGATTCAAGTCCCCCCCCCAAAAAACACAGAGTGGCAGAGTGACTTTCAGAATGTCACTTAATGTTTCAATATTCCAGATAAATTGCTAAGACTGACTGTGCCCATCTGCATTGACAGAGGAACTTTTCTCATGTGGGAGTTCCCTACACCAATGAAATCATAGGTGCATTTCCAATCAAGTCCCTATTCTTATCTATTACCACTATCACCACCACCACTACCACCACTACTCCCCCAAAAGCTACCAATGCCCCTAACTCATATATTTCTGTCGGTAACATAACCTTCTCCTATTCACCCAGCCTCCAAAACTTTGAATGATTTTTGACTCTACTATTTGCTTCATTCCTATTAATGATTCATTGCCTTCTTGAGTCAGCTAGGTGGCAGAGTGGATAGAGTTCCTGACCTGGAGTCAGGAATACTTGAATTCAAATACTGTCTCAGATTAACTTAACAGTTGCATGACCCTGGGCAAATGATTTAACCATTGTCCACCTCAGTCTTCTCAATTGTAAAATGGGGGTCATAATAGCACCTGCCTCACATAATAACACAGCTTCACAAGGCTGTTGTGAGGTTCCAAAGCACTTAGCACAGTCCCTGGCACTAGTAGGTATTTAACAAATGCTTATTCCTTTCTTCCCTCCCCTGAATCTCTCATATATGTTCTACTGTCAAGGTCTGTCAGTTCTATCTGCACAATCTCTAACATCCATTTTCTCCTTTTAATTGCCACCAAAACCATGCAAAGTTCATTCTCTCTTGCCTGGAGAATTTTAATAGCTTCCTAAATTAATTTTTCTACTATGAACCCTTTGGCAATATGGTAAAACCTATGGACTCCTTCTCAGAATATGTCTTTAAATTCACAAGTAAAAGAAATTCTAAATTTTAGGCACAGTTTAATGGAAATAAAAATGTAATTTTTCCCACTCAAGTTCACAGGCTCTCCTTTTAGAGGTTTCATGGACTCAAGGTTAAAAGTCCCCGCTTCTATAGGATGCTCTCAGAAGACTTGCATGGACTGATGCAAAGTGAATTTTACTGTGTACAAAGAAGCAGCAATATTGCAAGATGATTAGCTGTGAATGATTTAGCTATTCTCACCAATACAACCCCCCAAGACAACTCTGAAGGACATGAAGAATGCTATCCATCATAAGAGAAAGAACTGTTAGTGTCTGAATATAGATTGAAGCATCCTTTTTTTTACTTCATTTTTCTTGAGTTTTTTATCTATTTTCTTTTACAACATGACTATTGTAGATGTGTTTTGCATAACTACACATGTATAATCTATATTGAATTGCTTGCCTTCTCAATGAGGGGAGGGGGAGGGGGAGGAAAGGGGAGTATTTGGAACTCAAAGTTTTAAAAATAAATGTTAAAAATTGTTTTTACATGTAAGAGGGGAAAGTAAAATACTAAATAAAGAAAATTTTTATACAAAAAAGTCCCTACTTCAGCCTATTGCCCTTCCAGTATATTCCTTATTTCAACTATTTCTTTCCTATCAATAAAAATTTGACTTTTCTTCCTACCCCTAACCCCTGCACTGAGAAGGAAAGAAAAGAGAAGAAACAAAAAAAGTGCTACAAATATATAGTCAAGGAAAGCAAATTCATCCATTGACCATGTCCAAAAATAATTCTGTATCCATTACTTCTCTTTGGGAGATGGGTAGCCTGTTTCATCATGAATCCTCTGAAATCATAGTTACTTCTTGTATTCCTAAACCTTTCAAAATTGTCTGCTTTTACAATACTACTGTTAATGTATAAACAGTTCTGTTCTTTTCTCACTTCATTCTGCATCAATTCATTCAAGTCTTCCTAGGTTTTTCTGAAACCATTCCTTTCATTGTTTCTCACAGCATAATAGTATTCCTATTCAAATTCCAAATTCATATATCACAATTTGTTTAGCTATCCCCCAATTGATGATTCCTTTTCCCCTTGCCTCGTTTCCAATTCTTTGACATTGCAAAAAGAGTGGCTATAAATATTTTTGTAAATATCAGTCCTTTTCCTCTTTCTTTGATGTCATTAAGGCATAGTTTGTAAAGGAATAGTAGTGGTTCAGACACACTGTACCTTGACCCCAACATAGTGATGTCATTTTGGTCCTCTTTGAGAATGAAGGACAACAACCAGCCATTGCTGGCTGGGACAAAAGTGTATGCACAATTTAATAACTTTTCCTCCTAACCATTCTTCACATTGCAACCTAAATCACTTTCCTAATGTATCATTATGGTTGTATTTCTCCTCTACACAGCTAGCTTCATAACCTTTCTTCCATACAGCCTATTGAATAAAAGGTAAACTTCATCATGGCACAAGATAAATCCAGGCTCCATTTCCTACCTTATCTTGCTCTACTCCCCCTTATGTAGTCTACCTTCTGGCCAAACTACTTTTCACTGCCCAGTTTCCCACTTCTACTCTCATACTGCCCACTCCCAAAATCAATCTCAGAGCTAGAAGGAATATCTTAGAGTCTATTTAATCTAATTTAAACCAGACCACAGAAGGAATCTTTTCCTTAAAGAGGTAACTATACACCTTGAAGCCCTCTAGTGAAGGTGAAGTCACTTCCTTCCAAGGCAGCCCATTTCACGTTAGGATAACTCTAATTGTTAGAAAGACTTTCTAAACATCAAGCCTAAGTATTTCCTCCTGATCTTTCCACCCATTGCTCCTAGTTCTGGCCCTGGTGCCAAGAAGAAGTCAAATTTTTCCTCCATGTGACAGTTCTTCAAATATTTAAAGGTATCTATCATGTTCTAACTTTTCTCTTCTATACACTAAATATCCCCAATTCTTTCAACCCTGTATAGCATGATCTCTAATTTTCTCACCAGACTGCTTGCCATCTTCTGGTCTTAGGAAGTTTGTCACTGATTTTCCTAAAATGTGGCACCCAAAACTGAATGCAATACTGCTAATGTGGTCTAATTAGGAAAGGGTATAAGGGAGCTATCATTTCCCATCTACATATCTCATTCTACCCCCTACACCTGGAATGAACTCCTTCTTGTCCCCCATACCCATCAGTAATAATTCTTTTTTTTATTTAAGATCAAACTCTGATGCCAAATCCCTCATGATTCTTTCCTTGATCTATGCCTCCAAGTGAAAATTATCTCTCTCTACATACTCAAATTACTCTGTGCATTTTTCTCTGAATCCCTCCATGCCTACCACATTTTAGCTCATATTTGGTGCATATGTCATCCCCTCATTAGATTATGAGCTATTTAAGTCAGGAACTTTGTCTTACTTCATTTTTTTCTGTTTTTTTACATTATAAGTATTTATAGGTTACCCCCACTTTGTGAAAAGTTTCTTAAAACAGAGTAAAGCAATTAAGTAAAATGAATAATACAGTGACCTCATTGGAAAGTGCATCCATCATTGATATCTATCTATCTATCTATCTATCTCTCGATCTATGTCTATAAGTCTGTATATTCATGTATACATATATGTGTATATATCATATATATACATATAATACATACACATTCATGTATGTTTCATTCTGCACTTTAAATTCATCACCTTACTGTCATGTATAGCATGTTTCATCACTGGTACTCTGGAATCATGAATGGTCATTGCATTTCAATGCTTTCAAAGTTGTTTGCTTTTACAGTGTTGTTGTTATATAAATCATTCCCTTGGTTCTGCTCACTTCATTCTCCATCAGTTTACAATAATCTTTATAATTGATCATTTTTATAATACTGATGTCATAGTATAAATTGCTCTTCTGCTCACTTCACTTTGCAACAGTTCATGTAAGTCTTACCATGTCTTTATGAAATCATCTATTTCCTCATTTCTTACAGCACAATAGTATCTCAACATATTCATATACCACAACTTATAGAATCATTTCTTAATGGATGGGCACCCTATTCCTCTCTAGTTTTTTGCCAACACTAAAAGAACTTTTATAAACTTTTTGTATAGGATGTATACACTTTCTCTTAATTCAATATCTTTAAGATATAAGCCTGGCAGTTGTATAGCAGGGTCAAAGGGTATGAACTATTTAGTAGCTTTTTGTCTATAATGTAAAATTGTTTTCTATTTTATGTTGATATGTTCAATACTTGCACAGTTCTCTGCTCAGAGTAAGCATTTAATAATTATTTGTTGAATTGAATTGAATGTGGAATTTTAGAGGGGGGAGAAATCACTTCCTGTTGAGGGGCTGAGAAAAAGGTAAAAGATAGATGGAAAGTCCAGGCAAAATCATCAAAATCTCTATATTCTCTCCACTGGTATTTCCAAAGATTTTATAACATCAAAATTCCTAGACACTGGTAGTTACAAGGTACACTGGAGTACCTTGAAAAAGCTGACCAAGAACATGGCTACTCTATGACAAGGGGGTCCTTTCCATCAGGGATAAACCTAGGCAACAGGACTTCAAATTATTAAATTTTAAATTTGTTTCCCATACGATAATCTAAATTCAGAAACTCATTAAGTCCAGAAAGTAGATGTATATACTTTTCCTACACAGTTTATTCACAACAGTTATATTTATGTGAATTACAATGCTAGAGTAAACCATTATTGATGAGTGGAGCTGAATACATGCATGAAGATCTTTCCAAGGATATCCCAAGTACAGGTATGTATAGGTTGATTTGGTTTGAGTCTGTGCCAGCAGTTGTTGAGAATGATAGCTGCCAATGGAGAATGAGCTTTTCTGTAAATAGTGATTGAAATTCACTTGGGAAATAGAATGGCGAGGCAGTAAAACATATGGCAGAATCAATTAAAGACCATGTCTTTAATTTGTTTTTAGTGGTGTTTAATGGCATTTAACTGTTGGCATGTTAGAAGTCTATGCAACAAAGCTACATAATATAGAAAGAACCTATAATATTGAAAGATTTTTTGGTCACACATCCCACAGAATACTGTATCCAATTAATATCCTTTGTAATACTGTTAATGCAGTTTGGTCAAACTCTACTGTAAAGTTAAAAAGGAACTACATACTAACATTGTTCAGTCAATCATCTCTTTATAACATCATTCCAATGGGATTAACTGCTTTATATAATGACCTCATATCTAACATTGGGTTTCTACAAAGCCAATGATCACCATCAGATAGGTTATACTTTATGGTCTATTTTAACTGCACAAACCCACTTTGTATTCATTTTGCATTTACTTAGGTATGTATATGTGCCTCCCACTTGCCCCCTCCCCCCAAAAAAGCATGTAAATTCTTTGAGAGCAGGGACCATTCCATTTTAGAATTTGTATTCCAAACACCTAAGTACAGTGCCTAGGAAACAGTAGGTGTTTAATAAATGCTTATTGAATGGTTGAATGGATTTATCCATACACTTGCCCAAATGAACTAGGCAAAGAGGGAATTTAGAGGATTAAAAAACCTGAAAACTTTAACTCTACAATCCTCCACAAAATCTATGCAAACTAGGCACACCATGAGAGATCAACAACTGCACTCAGCTGGTCACACTTTGGATGTAGGCCAATTGGACACCCAACAACTTTAATAAGCACTTTGGGTAGCTCAAATCGTATATCTACAATGGTATTGAAGGTCAGAGTTTGGAACTTAGCATCCTACAAAAAAAAGTAGAGTTATTCAATGGGTCCACACCTTTCATCCTCACACAAGAGACTTTCTGTGCTGCTGGAGCATCATTTGGGAGGAAGGTACTTAGGTCTGGAAATGTAATGAAATTGTCCAAGTATCTAAAACAGTCAAGAAGTAGATTTTTTTCCCCAAATACTCAGAAACATTATTCCCTATCTCTTTTAAAAGTCAAGTTCATGTCCAAATATTAGTTAGATCCTCCAGAAAAAAGCCTGGATACAATCCAAAGCAAGTGGGAAAGAGCCAATCTCCGAGGCTTATAATAACCAAACCTCCAAAGCACCTCACAGAAATCTGAGCATAATGTTTAGTTTTAAATAAACATTGGTGCTGTTCGAATCTAAGCATCATTGCCCTAAGCCAGCAGGTTCTGGTATAGCTCTGTCTATTCCTTACTTATCTGCCCCCTAGTTGTGCTTGTTTTCTTTTGAAGAATAATTAAGATTTAATGGCATATTTTCACAGTTTTTTTCTGCTGGCTTTCTTGCTGCCTACTGTGCAGAAAGTCTCTGTTTGATCCCGGTCATTACAAGAACTGTACAGTAATTGCCTATCTGGTGACTCGTTAATGGAAGTCCCCAGAGAGAGGAGAAGCTGTTCTTTTGAAGTTCATCGTGTTTATTGTTGGCCCTACTGGTTTAATCTATATCATCAGAGAGCCCTGTTCAATCATTGGCAGCTCAATTCCTTCTCATTGGGATCCAGGTACTGGGTAAACAAGCTTCTTTTTCCCCCCTCAGCTGACTTCTCTAGGGCAACCACAGGTAAAATAAGCAATTTGAATGCACCAGAGGCCTTCCTATGCTCTGTTCCTGTGGCATTCAGCCCAGCTGCAGAATACTACAGAAATTCTCACCCCAGCAGATAGCTGGTTTCTGACAGCATCCTTTGGCCCAAGGGAGTCATTTATGCTAGCACCCTTTCATCTACTAGAAGTGTCAAAGTCTCCTGTGACCAAAGCCCTCTTTCAGCCCCTTGAGGATAACAGCAGTGATGATAAATCCAGGAATTTAGGGATCTAGCCACCAGGTTGTTGGATTCCTCCTTCAATGCAGAGAAGCTTTCCCACTCAGTATACTGATGATGAGGAAGACTGGCCATAGCCAATGAACAACCTGGCAAGTGAGCATGGGGCCACTCCTATAGAGTTGAGTTGTGCAGCCAGCATAAGTTCTCTTGAAGATGTCAGATCAGCCACTTCCACAAGCGTCTCCAGGCATCCACTACCAGAAAGATTTGCTTAGCTAATCCCTGAAACCACAATCTCTGGGACTCTGTAGTCTTCCCAGACTTGACCTTAGAAAAAAGACAGGGATTCTTCATTTACCTTCATGGGCAGCCAAATCAGACTCTAAATTGCTTTTACTTTTCCTTTGGTGTTTAGCCCCTCATGACCTTGACATTGTCTAGTCCTCAGACAGTACCACCAGATTTTAAAATGCACAAAATGGGTGTCCTCAGTGGATATGGGTGCCTAACTCACTTCAAGTGACACAAAGACTCAACTCATGAGGATTTTTGCTTGCATTAATCTTTTCCAAAATGATAGAATTATTCCTAGCTTTCATGGGGAGGAAAGTAAACAACATTGGGTGTCAGGCTTAATTTTATTCCCCTCTAACCTCATGCCTCATTGCAAAAGAAAGTTTATGGAATGATAACTTAGAAGATACAAGATAGGGCAAACAGTTGCAGAAAAGATCAGTTGAAAAGAATTATATTGTTTCAAACAACTCTTAGACACATTCACAAGGATCCCAAAGAAGCTCTGGAGGAGTAAATGTCAACAGTGTTGTCAGAACAGCTCTGAATTTCATATTAAGTGGGCATGTATTTTATCCCTATCCAAGTAATCAAATTTTGGAAACCAACCAGTCTTGGGTTCCCTTCAGCAGGATTTTTTAAAATTTGTTTTTGTGCCGTGAACACCTTTGGCAGTCTAATGAAATTTATGGACACCCCCTTCTCAAAATTATGTTTGTTACCTGTATTGATTATTGAAGGGAATGCAAAATTTCCATTAGAAATTAGTGGGGAAAAGACATATTTTTTCCCATCCAAATTCATGGGGCCCTTGAAATACAATCATAAACTCCTTGGAGAGTATGTGGTCTCCAGATTAAAATCCCCTGCCCTAAAGTATCAAAAATTTTCTCAAACCTCCAATGGGCAAGTGATCCCAGTTTTCACAATTTATCCATCCCTTTCTAAATGGACTTACCTCTTGCCTTAGCATGGACATCGTATTTAGCTACTATAATATCTCCCTAAGAACGTAGACCTGATCAGAACAAACCCTATCTGTTATTCTTTAGTGCCTACCTCAAGGTCTACCTCTTCAGTTATACTTTTTTGATCAATTCCTTTGAAGGGAACTCCTAAAACACCTGTTATCCATGTCACTCAGATGGACCTTATCATATATTTTAATGTACCTTTCCTTTTCATGTGAACTACAAATTCCTTAAAGTCAAGGATTTTGTCTTATATTTTTGAATTTCCTACAGCACAATAAATTGTATATAAAAAGAAACTCAATAAACATTTATTGAATGAATTAATTTAAAAATATCCAAACACAGGATCATCTAGAGATAGAAGGGATCTTCTAGGCCATGTATCCAACACCATCATTTTGCAGATGAGAGAACCAAGGCCTAGAGAGATTAAATGACTGTTCAAAGTCACATAAACAGTATAGGCCCAGTGATGGGGGGGGGGGAGGTTGTTGAACCCAGGTCTTTTTTTTTTGTTAAAGTTTTATTTATTTTTAAATTTTATTTTTAATTTATGGAGTAAAACAAGCATTTCCATAACAACATAAAATAAAAAGATGATTGTACATGAAACTGCAAATCTAATATGCACAACTTGTGATCCCTTTCAAATATACAACAAAATTAAATTGAACCCAGGTCCTCTGGATCCCAAATCTAGTATAACATAGTGCCTCCTTACAGAGATAGATGTAAACTTCACTTTCCCAAGACTGTGAGGTGAGGATTTCTCCTTAGATGAACTTATTTGGGATATTTAGGAAAATTATAATGGGGAGACTCAGAATATCAAGAAACTCCAAGTCCAATTGACAAGATGTTATTAGGCTAATAAGATTTTGGTTCCATCAGCATAATTGGCTGCCACCTCAATATCCTACAGACTAATTGCATTAACTCTATGGTTCTTATTAAGAGATTTGTGAGAAAAGACAAGCACACCATGAATGCAACAAATAGCATCTCATGGTTTTTTTGACCTCCATCCTAAGACAAAAATAGATATAAAAGATTGCAAGAATATGAGATGTTCCAAATAATTCATCAGCTGATCTCCTCTATCTCCCATTCCTCTTTAATCTCTCCTTCTCTACAAGCTCTTGCTATCTGCCTGCAAACTTTAAGTTGCCACAAACATTTTTTTTTCAAAAAATCCATTGACTTGTCTACTTTGCCCACTTACTATTGTATGGCTCTTCCCTTTCACTGCCAAACTTTTTGACAAAGTTAACTACATCTGGTGCCTCCACTTTTTCACCAACCATTTTCTCTTCAACAACTTGGTAGGGACTTCTATCTCCATAACTCTATCAATACTGCTATCTCCAAGATAATGAATGACCACCTAATCAATAAATCCAATGGTCTTAGTTTTTATTTTTCTTGCTCTCTCTGTAACTGACACTATTGACCACTACCTCTTTCTGGAAACACATTCTTTCCTAGGCTACTGAAGTTCCCCAGTGGCCTGGTCCTCTTCCTAAATCTCTATCCCTACATCTGTCTCCTTCTTTCTTGTTTTCTTTTTTAAATTTATTTATTTATTTTTAGTTTTCAACATTCACTTCCATAAGCTTTTGAGTTTTAAATTTTTTCTCTCTCCTTCCTTCTCCTCCCTCCTTCCCCAAGATGGCATGCAATCTGATATAGGCTCTACATACATATTCATATTAAATGTATTTTCACATTACTCATGTTGTGAAGGAGAATTAGATCCAATAGGAGAACCACAAGAAAGAAGAAACAAAACAACAACAACAACAAAAAGAGAACAAATAGTTTATTACAATCTGCATTCAGACTCCATGGTTCTTTCTCTGAATGTGGAAAGCATTTTCCATCATAAGTCTTTTGAAGTTGTCTTAGATCCTTGCATTGCTCAGAAGAGCCAACTCATTTAAAGTTAGTCACTGCACAATGTGGCTGTTATTATGTACAATGATCCCCTGGTTCTGCTCACTTCACTCAGCATCAGTTCATATAAGTCTTTCCAGGTTTTTCTGAAGTCCATCTGCTCATCATTTCTTTTAGCACAATAGTATTCCATTATATTCATATACCACAACTTGTTTGGCCATTCCTCGATAGATAATCCCTTAATTTCCAATTCTTTGCCACTGCAAAAAGAATTGCTATAAATATTGTTGTACACATGAGTCCTTTTCCCATTTTTATGATCTTTTTGGTATACAGACATAGAAGTGGTATTGCTGGGGGCATATACACAGTTTTATAGCCCTTTGGCCATAGTTCCAAATTGTTCTCCAGAATGGTTGGATAAGTTCACAACTCCACCAATAGTGCATTAGTGTTCCAATTTTCCCACATCTTCTCCAACACTTATCATTTTCCTGCTCTGTCTCCTTTTTAAGCTTCTCCTACTCTAGATGTCAATATTCCACAAGGTTCATTACTTCTCCATCTCCCTCTCTCTTCCGTAGCATATAAATTCTCTCTTGAAAAGTCACTTCCATGACTTCCAACTATCACCTTTATGCATATGATTCCCTAATCTTCCAACTCCCACTTCTATCCTCAGTTCCACACCCACATTTCCAACTATCTAGAGCATACTGCTACCTGTATAGGTAACTAAAATCTCTAACTTAATGTTTTAAAAAAATATATTTTTCTCCCCAAACTCGCTCATCTTTCTAAATTCAGTTTGTCAATAGCACTGCATTGTTCTATGGCCAAAATCTTACTATTATCTTTGATTCTTCCCCATACCTCATATCCAAGTCAAAAAAATTCTTCTTCAACAACTTCTCTCCCATCTAATCCCTTCTTCCCACTCACATTCCACTACCTTTCATTTCATTAGTACAGAACATTTCATTAGTACCTGCCTGGGCTGTTGCAGTAGCTCCTGATTAAGTAATACCACCCTCCTTCTCTTTCCCTCCAAGTCATTCTTCATATCCGCTACTATATCTTCTTTATGAATAGATTTGGTAATGTCACTATTCTTCTCAAAACTGCTCAGTGGTTGTTGTTGTTGTTCAGTTGTGTCCAACTGTTCATGACCCTGTGGACTGAGCATGAGGTTTTCTTGGCAAAGATTCTAGAGTTGTTTGACACTTCCTTCTCCTGTAGATTAAGGCAAACAGTGGTTAAGTGACTTGCCCCTGGTCACACAGCTAGTAGGTGTCTGAGGCTGGATTTGAACTCAGGTCTTCCTGACTCCAGGCCCAGTGTTCTATCCACTGATCCACTTAGCTCCCTATTGCCTATCAAATGAAATTCAAACTCTTTTGCCAATCTTTCAAGGTCCCCAGCAAAATGGCAGGTACCTATCTTAATCTAGGCTCACATCATTCTACTCCTTTCTATACACTCTAAATTCTAGTAAAAATAAATGTACCACCTATCAGCCTAGTATATAATCCAAAATTTCCCATCTTTGTGATTTTATTCATACTGTCTCCTATAACTAGAATTACCCTTCCTTCCCTCACATTTATTTAATACTCATCCTTCAAAAAAAGTCAAATATCAAATCCTCTGAGAAACTTTTCTCAAACTCCCAATTAGTAATGACCTTTCCTCTTTCTCAAGCTTTACATAGTTCTTGGTTTGTACCATTCTTATGTACTGATGATCATGTATTATAGCTATTATATTTCTGTGTTCTATATCCCTTTTAGGAAGCTTATCTTAACTGAACTTTGTATTCCACCTAGGCCATAATATGGGGCAGCAAGGTGGCACAGTGGACAGAGTACCAGTTCTAGAGTCAGGAAGACTCATCTTCCTGAGTTCAAATGTAGCCTCAGACACTTACAAGCTGTGTGACTGTGAGCAAGTCATTTAAGCCTGTTTGTCTCAGTTTTCTCATCTGTAAAAAATGGGCTAGAGAAGGAATTGGCAAACCACTCCAATATATTTGCCAAGAAAACCCCAAATGGGGTCATGAAGAGTTGTACATGACTGAAAATGACTGAATAAGACCTAAAATAGGGCTCTGAAGATATTAAGTACTTAATGAATTCTTGTTGAATGGAACTGAATTCCCCAAGTCACGCTCTATCTGGCCCCCTCCCCACTTTCACTACCACATAAAAATACCCCAATAAAATGTGGGTCCAGGCTATATCATGGATACTACAGACTTTTTAAAAGCAGAAAGAAAGAAAGAAAGAAAGAAAGAAAGAGAAAGAGAGGAGAGAAAGAAGGAAGGAAGGAAGGAAAGAATGAAGGAAAGAAGAAAGTAAGAAAAGGAAGGAAGGAAGAAAAGAGAAGAAAAATAATTAAAATAGACTTTTATTATTAATCCTTAATACAATGTGGTTTTGATTTTTTAATATCAAATCTCTCTAGATGAACATGTAAGTAAATGTCTCTGACATTCAGGGAAATCTCTCCATTTTTGACACAGGACGCATATCTTTGATGTCAAGGTGATGACTCCTACTTAGTGAGCATTGCCGACCTTAATTTAAAAAAAAAATACTCATGCCTAGAATCTCTGCTACTGGGAAGGCTGAGGCTGGTGGATCACTTGAGCCTACGAGTTCTGAGGTAAAGGTTACTCATATTAAATCTGTCACCAATGTGGTAAGACCCTGAGGAGAGGGGTAGGGAACACCAGACTGCATAAGGAGGGTAAACCCACCCAGGTCAGAAACAGAGCAGGTCAAAGTTTCCATACCAATCAGCAGTAGGATTAGGCCTGTGAGGGACCACTACATTTCCAGCCCAAGTGAGCTAGGGATATCTAATCTTAAAAAAAAAAAAATCAGGAATTATTATAATCCAAGAACCTAATGAGAAAGAACCTTGAGGGACATATAATCTCACTCCTTCACTTTACAAATGATGAATCTAAGCCTAAAAGAATCTAAATGATTACCCCAAGGTCACACATGTAGTGAGTGGAAAGCTACAATTCAAACCCAGATCTTTTGAATCCAAATCCAACAATCTTTCCACTGTACAACATTGGGGATAAGAAAAAAAAAAGATTAAGTGTTTGTACGTTAAGCAATCTGGCATTCAGCCCTATTCTCTCATTTACTGAACCTTATCTCAAGCAGACCTTCTCAATTTTAGAAGCCATTTCATCATTTGAAAACAAAACCTATCAAACAAGAGGGAAATCTCTTCTGTGCATACAAACAAAACCAATCGATCAGTAAAAGTCACTTCCTCTCAACCCCTCCACACCATACACACAAACACATGTCTAAGGATGTTATTACATAACTGACTTCAGTAGCCTAAGCTTTTAAAAATGACTTTCCCAGGAGCATGATGATGGATTTGAAGTTACAAATATATGTGCCCTCGGGGCTCTACCAAAACCAAGTTGTTCCACTTCATTTCAACTTGCTACTTGTTACATCAACCATTTGGTAGGCGTGAATGTTCAAAGCCTGCCATTTTCAAGAAAATCAATATTGGATGATAGACTAATCTCTCCATTTGACCTACTTCATTTTAAAAGGAGAGGAATAAAATAAAATCCACTAATTCTTGGACATGAGCGAATCCAAGACTAGCTGTAATGAGCTGTGCAAATTTCCTTGACATTTTGTTCAGACAGCCATTCGCCGGCCATATCTTAGCATTCTCAGTAACTAGACACAATGCCCACCTAATCTGTACTAAATGTCTATGTTAGTTCTTTTTCAAAAGTAGCCCAGGATGTAAAAAATGTATTGTCATTTACTGCATCACTTCAGTTGGCCATTTTTCTTAGGGATTACACATAATTCTTTAACTGACCTCAACCACTTCTGACACAATTAGTGACCAAAATTCAAAGGTTTGGCTTTAAGAGCACTAAGTGTGCACTGCAGACTGCCTTCACATGCAATGTACGTGATAAGAATTTGTTCAGAAGCATACAGAAGCAAAAAGGTTATAGGTTGGCACTGTGGAGAGCAAGTACTGCCAGGCTTGTCTAATTTTCAATTCAAGAAACATTCATTATATGCCTACCACTGTGCTAGGCACACAGAATAGAAATTTTTAAAAATTGAAAGGTAAGCTGATAAACTGAATAGACACAAGTGATAGAATAAGTTCTTAGGAAAAACCTAAGGGGTCTAAATACTTACATAAACTGGATAGGGGCCCCTCTACAAATGATTCTTTCTTATTTATCTGACATTCAAGTGTTTTCATCAATCTAAATAGCTTTCTTTTGTTTTTATTTTTTTTCTAAGGAACTTTCCTTGAGGGAACTCCCTCATCCAACAGAATAGATCTACTATGATTTAGAAGATAAATCCTAGGTAATTACTTGAGGTACATAGAGACACAGTGACTTGGTTAGGGTCACAGGGTTTAAAAAATGTCAAAAGCTAAATTCAGACCTGGGTTTTCAGGATTCTAGGCCCTACGCACTATCTACTATGCCATGGTGCCTCAATTTATCAATTGTATCTAAAACATGAATGTTTTTGTTTATAAGTATTCAAATATTAAGTTTCTTTCTCTTTCCCTCCTATCTTTCCCTTTCTCCCTCCTTTTTTTTCTCTCTCTCCATCCTCTTCTTTTCCTCCTTACCTTTCTCCCTCCCTCACTCACTCTCTCCCTCCAGACCTCTGCTTTCATCAATACAGGGCATTCTCAGTAAAAAATCCTTCTGCTTATACAATTAGACAACTTACCTATAATCTGCAGTCTTAGAGAGCTGGCCAAGACACTGAGAGGTTAAATGACTTGCCCATGATCACTTGGCTAGTATGAATCAGAATCTGGACCTAAAACCAGGTCTTTGTGACTCCAAGGCTAGCCTCTCTCCACTACTTGGAACTGATTCATTTCATCTTGCCTCTGAGGAAAGTGAACTGTACTGTAAGCTCTTTGGCAACAGGGGCTGTTTACTCTTTTATCTCTAATGGTGCCCAGCACTGTGCTGGACCCCTAATAGATGCTCGATAAATACTGACTGAAGGAAATGGAAAGACCATAAATTTATCAAGATACCAAGTTCCTATAGTGCTATGAAATTGGAAGCCACAATTTGTTATTCAAGATAGCACTGACTCACTGTTCCCATACGGTATTGTTCACCACATAAGAGAGATTGAGTTATTCCACACAAAGACTACATCACAAGGTGAAAAAAGTCTTGTCTTGTTCTCTACTTTCTTTTCAGAAAGTTTCAAACACAATAATGCACATTTTCATCAGAACCTAAATGATAGCACTTTCAGTATTTAATATCTGAAATTCAATTATGTTCCTGAAGGCTTATTACCATAGTAAACGGAAAAGTAATTCAGGGAATTTCCAAAGGCATCAGTGTAGCATTATTATTGGTAAAGTACATATTGTTAAGGAGCTCTAAAGCCTAAGGAGCTAGGAGCAGAAAATTTGGGGAGGGGAAACGCTTCAAATAGGCTCCTCCACTGTTGCCTGTCCTGGTCTCCCACTACTTGAGGCACCAAATATAAACTGGGGAAAAGAAAAAAATCAATTAAGCTGGTCCCTGGCTACCAGGTCAAAAGGACCAATAAATGCAAAGTGTTCTGTGAGTCAAAATGCTCATTGTGCCTCATTAATCACCTTGTACACCTTGTATGTTTGCATGTTTCCCTCAACAGACTGAAATACACAAGCCCCATGCAGATGAGATTATGTAATCTTAACAGGTTTGCATGCCAATTGACTGCAAACTAAAAGCATAAATTCAAAAGCCTTTTTTTTTTTCTTTTGACAGCTTTAGAATATTCCTGGTGAAACTACTGGGTGATCTATCGCTCCTCTGAATGCCATCCAAAGTACTGTCTGCTGGTTATGCACTGAAGAGAAGCCATGCATCAGAGAAGGCCAGTTCTTCAGCACATCTCATCACTGACAGATTTCATCACACCAAAGCAATTCATTAGTAGTCTAGTTTCTCTAAAGAAGAAAAGCAGAGCCCACTAAATAAGAAATCTGGAACCTCCAACTAGCCTTTGCTCTTTTTTTTTTTGTTTTTTGTTTGTTTAGTTAGATTTTTTTTTGTCTAGCTAGTCGATGATTACCAATTAGTCAATGCCTCTGTTAATTTTCCCACCTTCAGAATGAAAATTTAGAAAGCTTGTCTTATTCATACAATACAGACCAAGACATTAGTAATTAATGAATGAACCAGCATTTGTTAAGTTATTGCTGAATACCAGGCATGGCAATAAATCCCAGGGATGCAAAGGCAAAAAATAAATCAATACCTGCTCTAAAGAGGCTGACATTCTAATAAGGAAGACAAGATGAACAAATCTATCTATCTGTCTGTCTGTATATCTAACTATCTACACATACATATATAAATAATATATACAGAATTAAGACAGGTGGGATAAGTAGGGAGTTTCACTATGGGGAGGAGGTGCAGATCAGGGGAGGCTTCACATAGAAGGTGGCACTTCGGTTGAGCTTTGAATAACACCAAGGACTCCAAAAGGCAGAGGTAAGGAGGGAATGCATTCAAGACATGAGATGTGGTGGGGTGGGGGTGGGGATGCAGTCAATACAATTACAAGGAGATGTGAGTGTGTACAAAACACCAAGTAGACCCATATGGTTAGATTGCAGAAGGCAAGGAAGAAAGTAATGTGTAAGAAGATTGGAAAGGTAGGAAGGGCCAGGCTGTGAAGAGATTGAAATGCCCAACAGAAGAATCTGTATTTGACCCCAGGGGTGATAGGGAACCAATAGAGTTTACTGAGCAATTAGGTAACATGATCAAATTTGAACTTTAGGAAAATCACTTTGGTAGAAACATTAATATGTAATACTTTCATTCATTCATTCATTCATTCATTCATTCATTCATTCATTCATTC
>NW_020954610.1:55655178-55753023 GCF_900497805.2 Vombatus ursinus
TTCATTCATTCATTCATTCATTCATTCATTCATTCATTCATTCATTCATTCCAATGAGCACCCTCCTCAGTATAATGCCCAGTGCTAGGTGCTGTGTCTGGCTCTCAAGGGGATTTTTTTTTTATTTAATAGCTTTTATAAAGGAGAGAGAGAAGTATTAAGGCAAGTTCTAGGCATCAGCAATAAGGGATCTGAGGGAAAATGTAAAGTAGACAGTTTTATCAACAAACTATTTCATTGGTCTTTGAATGTCCAATACAAAAATATCATGGTATATTCAGCTGGGATGCCCTTAAGCTGAAGAAATTGGTGCAGTTACTTGTCCAAAACAAAATCCTTCCAAGTAATGACAAAGCCTAAAGTGACGGCTTCTAAAACAACTAAGAAAAACAAACCCTTCCCTGAAGTTTTACCACCAACAGCTAAAACACCCTGTCAGAAAATCAAGCACCATTTGGCTACATGAGATTCTGGAGTGTCCAAGCTATGTGATCGTGCCTGGCATGCCACACCTGACTAAACACAGCTTGAAATCTATCATAGCCATAGCCCTGCCAGGCACCTGTAAGCACATTTTGAGGAAAGGGATGAGCATGCCAAAAATCTAAATAATAGTTTTTAGAGTTGAGAAACAATTCTAAGACAGAGATGCAGAGGAATTGCCTAATCTACAACTATGCACCATCCCCTACCCCCAAGCCCCATCAGCTCTCGATTCCTGATCGCAATCTTCCTATTTTCTCTCTTGTCATTAATAAATTGACATGTATTGAATGTTTACTATGTACTAGGCACCAGGCAATGCATTGGGGATGCAAAGATAGCCTCTGACCTAAAGGAACTTACATTCAGGGGTATGGAGAAAGGTGGAAGGACATGTGTACAGGTAAGTCAATATAAAATATATACAAATAAATACAAAGTAATTTTGAGAGGGTACACTAAACTTAGGGGAATTGGGAAAGTCTGCTTGTAGTGGATTTACTTGGGTAGGCCTTGAAGGGAGAGGCATTATCAACAAAAGATACCATTGTTTATACTGGTATTTGTTAAATACATTGACCATGTGGCCTAAGCAATAGTATATAGGCTTCCTACATCTATTACCATGGTTATCAAATGCTTTCAGACCATAGACCACCAACAGCAGGGGGAAAATATCTCATGATTTATCTCCTCCACTCAATCTCTCTTGCCACATTGAAAAAAAAAACCTTAAATTATTTCATAACAATACACATCTATATGTGTGTGTGTGTGTGTGTTCTGAATATTTTTATAGTATACACCATAATGTACTAGAGATTCTTTGTATTCCCAGAGTTCAGTAAAATGCCTGGCACATAGTAGTCACTTAATAAATGCTTGATTGGTTAGTTAATTAAGAGGGCAGAAGACCTGAGTTCAAGTTCTGGCTTTGACATTTGCCACTGTGTTACCTAAAGGACACCACTAATTTGTTGAAGCTCAGTTTCATTTCTATAAAAATAGAAGACAATAATGCTCATAGTACTTACCTCTGTAGGAATTTTCTATAAGTGCTGAGGTCCTTCAGATGGTCGTATTTGTAGATGATCGGAAAACTGCAGAGTCTCTTAAATAAAACCCACAATTAATCACAAAATCCCAGAGTTTGAAGGAGGCTCAGAGGACATCTAGTCCATTCAAGAGATGCCGGGCTAACTATGTATACAGGAAAAACCAAGTAGATAAAGAATGCTTATAGTCCAGATTGTGATATGCAATTGGGTTTGGGGTTGAATCATAAGTATATATGTCATAGGGAGACACTCTGGATGGACAATAGGAGACAAAGTTCAGGAGGATAGGAACTTTGGGAAATTCCACAGTTTTCTTAATGACCCTAAGCTTCTCCCTGAAAAGCCAACCTTCTCGATGTCAATACCTCCTGTGATGCTATATGACTAATAAGTCATGTAATACTGGTTGTGGTTCAAAGAACCCAAGTTGAAGGTCAGCCAAAGGACAATGGGGAGGTACATGGTGGATGGGAGTGGTCTATAACACATTAACACACAAAGAATTGCACAGGGGGACTACAAAAGAAGGTAATATTGATTGTATAGTGAGAGTGAGGAATAACCATTGGACAGCCTGTGTGCTCCATTAGTATCCATGCAATGTCAAGACAACTAGAAGAAGTCCCCTAAAACGTTTGATAGACCCACTATAGGGAATTTGTAGAAGGCCAAAGATAAGACCTCATATAGTTCACCTGAAAAGAGAATGCATAGATAGCATGATTGGAATCTGCACCACTGGGGAGAGTACCCACATCAATAAGATCATGAATCCATTAAAAAAAAAATCAAAGTACCACCCACCATTCTTGTTTGTGATGAGCAAAGTATTTTGTAAATGTTAAGTGAATTTAAGTTCATGGATCAGAGAATCTAAGAGCCAAATGGGATTATCTAACACAACCCCCTCACTTTTTAGATGTGGAAACCAAAACCCAAAGAGCTTATCTCACAGCTAATTAGTGGCAGGATTGAAGCTCAACCCAGGCTTCCTAAACTCTAGTTCAGGAATACAATCGATTGATTGTATTCCATAATCAATTTGCCCATAGACCACCTGGAGGATGCTTTTTACCACTAATGGTCCCCAGAGCATATTTTGAGACCCATGCCTCTGAAAGCCAAATGGAGCTGTTCTTATTTGTTGATGCCTACAATCTCTTCAATATCACAATGCTTAAAAAGGGGAAACCCAAAAAAAAGGTGATTTAGTATGTTCACACACAAATCAGGTATCATGAGAAGCACAATGATGTAGTAGATCAATTAAGTCAAATTCAAATAGAAAAAGGGACCATTAAACTATGGGCAACTAGATGGAGTAGTGAATAGAGTGCTGAGCCTGGAATCAAAAAGACTCATCTTTCTGAGTTAAAATCTGGCCTCAGGCACTTACTAGCTAGTAACCCTGTCATTTAACACTGTTTAACTCAGTTTCCTCATCTGTAAAAAGAGCTGGAGAAGGAAATGGCATACCACTCTAGTATCTCTGCCAAGAAAACCCCAAATGGGGTCACAACTGAAAAGTGACTGAAAAATAACAAATCATACATAAAGATCATGTGGGCCACTTAGTGGCTCAGAAAACTGTATGTGAACATTATCTAAGTTCTATTGCACTTCTATTTTGTTAAATACTGATCAATTACACTTCAATCTAGTTCCGGAGGAATGTTGCGGGCCTCAGAACCAGAAAGACTTATGCTCAAGTCCCACTTCTGACACATATTGGCTATGTGACCCTGAGCAAGCAATTTTTGTTGTTTAGTCATTTTTCAATTATATCTAACTCTTCATGACTCCATTTGGAGTTTTCTTGGCAAAGATACTGGAGTGTTTTGCCATTTCCTTCTCCAGTTCATTTAACAGATGAGGAAACTGCAGCAAACAAAGCCAAGAGACTTTCCTGAGGTCACCCAGCCAGAAAGTGTCTGAGGCAAGATTTGAACTCAATTTTTCTTGACTCCAAGTCCAGAACTCTATCTACTGTGTCACTTATACATAAATCATCAACCTATCCCAGCCCCAGATATGTTGTTCCAGAAATGATACGTAAGAGTAGGTCTGCATGGTGATCTCCACTATGGCTCCATCATATTTGTATCTTTGCATGGTGGGCTCTTAGTGGTGGGCTCTTAATATATGCTTGCTGATTGATGGCATGTCCTGTAGTTCTCAATTGTCTATTTCTCCACCACCAACCCTGCCCAAGGGAGATAAAAGACAGACTATGATTGAAGTCTACAATGAATTTAGCTAGGATTCTGTACCTGCTTTCTCTTTGTACCTCAGGGTTTCACTTGTGAGCTTTTTGTTCATTTTGCCTTTCTGACCTCCAGACCTCTACTTACAGATCTCATCATGGAACCACCATTCTTCAACTCTCCACCTCTCTGGAGACCTAACCTAAAGGTCTCTGGATTTGTCCACTAGGAAAAAGGACTTTGGTCCTACAGTAGAAAAATATGCTTTTTCTTGAAAAATAGACCAGACAGGGCAGCTAGGTGGTGCAGTGGATAGAGCACTGGCCCTGAAGTCAGGAGGACCTGAGTTCAAATCCAGCCTCAGACCATATACTTGACACTTACTAGCTGTGTGATCCTGGGCAAGTCACTTAACCCCAATTGCCTAAAAAAAGAAAAAGAAAAAGAAAAAGAAAAAGAAAAAGAAAATAAACCAGAGAATAAAGGGAACTGCATTTGGAGTTCAAAGCCCTCAGTTCAAATCTTGGCCCTGTTACTTATTAGCATGGTGACCTTGGGCAAGCCATTCTTCTGTTTAAAATAAAGAAGGGAAGGGGACTTTGACCATGTGACCACTCAGGTTCCTTATAGCTCTGAAAACCAATTCGATGTAATTCAACTGGCACCTACAAAAACTGTGCACTCCCAACCAATGTCATCTTCTCTTAGAGAAGGAGAATGATCAGACAGTTGACTAGTCAGTTTAATTAGGTCAGATGGTTAGAGTAACCATGTTGTGAGGCACATTTCCCCTATTACACTGTGACTTCCTTGACAACAGCGAATGCTTTGTTTTATTTTGTTGTTTTTGGGAGCTCTTCTTACTGAGCATAGCACAGTACCTAGAACATAGTAGGTTCTCAATAAATGTTAGTGGACTGACTAGCTGACTCATGGTCATTATTTTGCTCCCTGGGTAGGCTGGTTAACTTTTATTCCTTACCCAGCCAGCTGCCTCACAGTTTTGTGCCAATCCTCCCAAAGGGTGGGATGACATGGGTGGGTGGGGCAGTATTGCAGATGGTTCAGCAAAATCTGTCTCTGCTACTGGAAAAATGACATTGAAAACATTTACTCATCAAGAATTTGAAAACATTGTCTTGTGTGAAACATCTTACAAACAGGTACATTCTACATTTTCACCACTCCCCTGTGGAAATCAGGGTACTTTCCCCAGCAGTACTATTTTATCCATATGAATTTATTTTTTTCTCCTTCCAGTGACTTCTTTTATATGGGATAGATTTTTTTTTAATTTTTTAAGGCTTGGGATTTTACGCACTCCATTTTCATATCTGGCTCTGTTGTCCCTGCTGGCAGTGTTGTCTGGCCCACCCTCTGGCTGGATGCTGTCAGGGACTAATACCATTTGGAGGCGGAGTGGAGGCGAGCAGCAATTGACACTTGCAAGCCTTCTAATTCTCTGCTTCTCTCTTCCAAGGCTGCCTCTGTTGATGGTGGCTGTAAAGCAGGTTTGCTGCCTATGTGGAAGTTTATTGCTCCCACATCCCTCTGTGTTAGAAAGCTCTGCCACAAGCCTGTTAGTCCCCAGGAAGACACAAACACACACCCTCAGCCAGGATTCAAAATGCCTTATCATTGTAATTTAATGACAAAGCAGGTGTTGTCTCTCAAGCCCAGGGCTGGCTTTCGGAGCAGGTCAAAAAGGCAGTGTGATTTCAATGGCATGAGTAAGCCTACCCTCTAAGTCCTACCTTCCCCCATTTGTTGGCCAAATTCTGAAATCCCTTTAGCAGAGTGTATCCCAGGGACTAAAGCCAAGGGCTAGCCCTGACGATAGATCCCATCTTCTATTTTTTCACAAGAATGATGGATGAAGGGATGAAGGGCTCTGTAAACCTCATCTTTTTTACTATGGAAGAGCAGACTATGGACTACTATGGACATGTGGGTCATTATAACACAAGATTAAGGCTAAGAATGAAATTAGCAAAAATGAATGGAGAGTGGGGCAGTATTGAGCCTCTTGGAATCAGGAAAACCTGTGTTATAGTCCCAAATATCCTGATTGTGTGATTCTGGGTAAGTCATTGCACTTCAGAGAGATTAAGTTGCAGAAAAGGTGATAATCTACATGGGTAGAGGACATTTCCTCACCAGAGGACCTTATACCAATGAAATCATAAATCTGGTTTTAAAAAAGAGGTGAGGGGAGAGGATGAGTAAAAGACCAAACTAGAAGTCCAGAAACTTAGATTCTAGTCCCAGATCTGCCACTACCTAGCTGTATCATCTGGGGCAAGCCACTTTGCATTTCTGAGTCTCAGTTTTCATATCTATAAATTAAGTAGGTTAAATAAAATTACCTACAAGTTTCCTTCCAACTCCAAAAAACTGTTATTTTTCAGTAATTTGCAAACCAAAGTCATTGATTCTTTTTAGTGCGTTTACTGAAAAAAATACTTTTATTGATATGTTTTGTTTTTATATTGCCAAAATTTTCTCTCTGTTTCCTTCTCCCTCCCTTATGGTAGTGAGGATACTTACTATCTTATGACTTTGGGCAAATCATTAAACCTCTCCAGCCTCAGCTTCTTCACTGTAAGATCATGGAGTTGTCATAGATGATCTCTAAGGTCCCTTCAAAGTCAAGATCTATGATCCTATGATCCTGGAACCAAGCTTCCATATTCCCACTTCTACATCTTTGCTCCTATACTCTGCAATCAAGTTAAACAGTCTTCTTTGTTCCTTACATAAGACTCCATCTCTCATCACTGTGGTTTTGTACTATCCATCCCCTATGCCTGGAACTCACTCCCTCCTCATCTTTACCTCAGAGAACCCCTTTTTTTTCTTTCAATACTCAGCTCAAGTACCATCTTCTAAATGAAACCTTTCCTGATCTTGCTGAGAGCATCCCCCCTCTCAAACTCCCTTGTTTTTAAATAATTTATATTTATTGTCTTTGTATTTATTATACACATACTATATACATAATGTGTATATATGTATATGTGTGTCTATGTGTATACACATAGACACACATATACTTCTTGTTTCCGCGGTTAGAATTTATATTCCATGAGAACAAGGACTGTTTTATTTTTGCCTTTTTATCAACAGCAACTAGCAAAGTGTCTGGCACATAGTAGGAATTCAGTAAATGCTTGATTGAATGAATGAGCAATCCTCCTAGCTAGCTGGCTCCTCTCCAACTATTGTAATCTTACAAATTCTTACAATCATAAACTCATGGAGTGTTAGAACTGAAGAAGCCCTGGTGTACTAGCCAGTTGTTCCTTTGATAGAACAATGATCCCAGCAATGTGAACACTCTCTCCACTGGTGCCCATCACAACTCATTCATGTCTCCTGACTGCCTGTGATTTTTGTCCAAAGGATCAAAGGCTTTAGAGCTGAAAGAGATTGTAGAGAGTATTGGTTCATCTTTCTCCTTTTAAAAAGAGAAAAATAAGACCTTGCCAAAGGTCAAAGAGTTAAATGGAAGAGCTGGAATTTGAATCCAGGTCTTCTGACTTGAAATCAAAAGATCTTTCCAAACCACCACTTGTTTTCTACAAAAAGAATCTAGTCAATGTACTGGAAGCCTTGTTCTGATTCAGTGCATTACTTAGCCTGTCCATCCTTCTAATATAACCTTATCTTTTTACAAATAAAGATTAATTGACTTGCCCAAGGGTAGTGGCAGAGACTGGATTAGAATCCACATGTCTTGGTTTAGGATTACAGGGTTTTGACACAGAAAGGACCTTAGAAATAACATAATTCAATCTGCTCATTTTGTATATAAACTCATGCATGGCAAGGTTGAGTGATGTGTCCAATCAAGGTCACAGAGGTAGTGAGCTGAGACTCATACTGAAGCCTTCTTGCTTTTATTCCAGCGTTCTTTCCATTTCATCATTCTTCCTTTGCTTAGTTAAATTTCCTCTTTCTCTTCCTCCTCTACCCCCATGAAGCTTTTTCTGGGTGTTCAAATTCATAAATATCTCTTCCCCCTGAAATTCTTTAACCTTGCCAATGGACCACTTATTTGGCAATTATTCATGTAGTGTTTTAAGACATCTCTCACATCAATGTTATAAATGTTAGGTAACTTTTCATGTATTCTTGTATTGTCTCTACATCGAGTGCAATCGTCTTGAAGACAGGCACCATGCCTTATACTTCAATAGCAATGCCATCCATCCCACACTATACATAAATACTAGGACTTAATTTACATATAGTAATGTGCAAACCACCTATTGTTTGATGTAGATCAATGAGATAGCAAGATTTTTAGGTTCCACAAGGTGATTTTAAATGTAAAATGAAAGCAAGAACTAGAATGCCCACTTTCAAGGGTGAACACATTTCAGAAAAGAAAGAAAAATAAAAGCAGGTTTAATTTGAAGAGGCTGATTCAGGCTCAGCTTAGCTAATTAATTTACCCTGCCATGATCACTGCAGACACATCTAAATTTTAGATTATTTTCATCTAAGCGAAGTAGTCCTTACCCAAGTCATTCTTTCAATACTGTGCATCTAACAAAATGGACATTAAGTAGATTAAAAAAAATTTAAAGCAGCTTGTGCAGTATTTTTTATGACAAATTGATGGCTTTAGAAACAAAGCCAAACAATAACAGTTTATGTAAGAACAGCATTAAAACCAGTTAAATTAATTGATTCATGCATTAAGATCAGCCAAATGTGTTAACTGCTTCTACTTTAAATAGAGAAAAGAAGTTTAAATGGCTTTGTTGTATCTGGAAATGCTAAGGCAGCTTGTAGTTCTTTAAGAGGTGCCCTAATTTCACCTCTAGCTCACAGAAGACAATGAAGACATTGAAGAAAATGCCTCAGAAATACAAAATGTGGTCCCACTTCTGATCAAGTCATTTTTTTTTTAATCAGTGATAGCTACTTGACAACTCCTTTAAAAAAAGGAAGAAATTTGTCTGACACCAAGACCAAAATTGGGGCAAAATTGTCAAGTCTACAAAATTTTTCTTTACATCTTTTCAGCTTTCCTTTGCAGGGCCTTTTCCTTTCTCTTCCAAACAATGATTACATGTAAGTCTTCCATCCCCACTTTCACAACATACTTCTCTCTTGTGAGAAAGAAAATGGACCAGACAGGAGGACATTAATTCTTCAGTATGAAGAAGTGTAATGTATCATCTTCCCCATAGAGGAAGGTACAAAGCAAAAAAGGGAGGGAGGGAAGAATGAAAGAAAAGAGGGTAGAAGGAGAAAGGAAAAGAGGAGGGAAGGAACAGGGCATATCAAGATGAGTAGCCAAAGGAATGATTTACTGAGGGTGGAGTTTCCAGTATTATGATAGCTACAAAATCATTATGTTTTCAAGACAAAAGAACTTTCCTGCTTCAGGGAACTAACCAGGAGAAAGAGGCAAGACAAGGTGAGTGAGGGAGTAGTTTCAAAGAATGTGGAAGAAGCCAGGAAAGAGTACCAATATCTGAAACTTTGGTTATTGGTAGCTTTGGAGACCAGGTAAGAAAGATTCCATTCCACCTGACCATTTAGGAAGTCAGGCAAGATTTTCCTAGGCATTGCCTTGCAGGTCATAAATAACATTATTCCAAAATGATTTTGATGAACATGGTTCCACATGCAAAAGAGAAATGAAGGGACTTGGTTTCCTCCCTGACTTCAGCCAATATAATCACGTTGACAAAGTAATAATTTATGAGGATGCTAAAACCTGGTAATCACTTTAGAAGTATGACTACTCTGAGTGAATTGGAAGGAGAAACCCCACTGGCGGGCAGAAGATGTCCTTGCCCCTCAGAGCTCCTTAAAACACATTTTGAGAATCAAGTCAAAATACAGCTGGAGCCTACAGTGGTGTAAGAATCTAGTCCCTTAGAGGAAATTCGCAGGGGAAAAGATGGAGAAGAGATTTCTTTCTCTTCCTCTCCCCATCAGCCATGTCACTTTAAAGTCACTTGGCTAGTAGGAGACAAAGTACCTACCAAGGAGCAGAGACACCCATTCTAGCCAGACAACAATACAGAGGGGCACTTAGTAGCTTCAAGGAGTAGGTCTTGTGGCAGTGGACGATCCAGTTTTGGATTACACTAAGGTAGCCCTGGTGATCGAGAATCAGGCTACCTTGGGAGGCAAGGAGGGCAACCTGATTAGAAGAAACACTGTGACCAAAGCAGAGGCTTGGCTTCATCAAAAGAGAAAGGTCACTGAGGCCCTGCAGTTCCAGAAGTGAGTTGCCTTGATCATGTGTTCCCTACATGTGTGATTCACTACCATTACACTTTAGGCCCACTATTCTCATGGATGTTTTGTGTGTCTGTGGGAGAATTTGTCCCAGGTTTCTGGGTGAATGTTCTGTAGCTACTGTTTGCATTACACCATCTTGTCATTTGCAAAGAGCTGTATCTACTGGTTGACTATTAATGAGAGGTACACCCCCCTTTGGGGTTCATGAGCTACACTTTTAGGAACATAGACCCATAGAGTCTACTCTCTAACCCAAAGCAACAGCTGCCTTCTAGGAGCCAATCTGTGAGTACAAATAAGGATAATTAGGAGAAAAAATCCCCCACTTTTCTAGCAAGAGGAAGGAGACATGCGGCATTGTGAGTCCACATCTGGCAGCGTGTACAGAATGGACTGGAGTAATGAGAGACTGAATGGAAACCAGGAGATCTGTCAGGAGGCTGTAAACTGACACGTCTTGAGGTGAAAAGGGCTTGACCTAAGATGGTGGCTGTGGGAATATAGAAGAAAAGGTGACTCCAAGAGATAATTGTTAAGGAAGAAATGAAAGGATTTGATCACAGCTTGGAGATAGAGGCTAGACATCAATCAATTAATAAACAAGTATTTATTAAACATCTACTGTTTCAGGAACTGTGTGAGACATTAGGGCCACAAATATGAAGAATGAAACAATCTTTATTGGCAAGGAGCTCACATTCTAATGAGGGGACACAACAACTACATATATAAATATAGGCAGCACAAATACAAAGTGAATAAATACAAACATACAGACCAGTTAAATATAAAGTGTACTGTGGCAGGGTACTAGCAGTTGGAGCATCAGGAAAGGTTTTATGAAGAAGATAACATTTGAATGACAACAAGGAGAAGGAGTCTGAAAAGGTAAGAAGGGATTGAATTTGAGCACTAGAGATGGCTAGTGCTAAGTTATGGAGCCAGGGTACAGTGTGTCCTATTTGGGGAACAGAGAGGAGGCCAGTTTGGCAGAAAAGAATCAAAGATGACTCAAGGAGTCTAGCCTGCAAGCGGGAACTAAAATATATCTCTCTGATGGTCAAATTCCCTACCAGGGGAGGAGCTTAAGCACAGTGAAGAGTAAAATCTATTCGTTCTGGGACTGCCTGGATTTGAAGTCCCTCCATAATCTGGTGTCACCTGACCCACTATACAGTAGAAAAAATACTTCTGAGTATTTTCTGAGTCTGAGTTCTTAACTCAATTCCAGTTCTGTGACAAGGGGCAGCTAGTTGGCCCTGTGGCACAGCGGATAGAGCACCAGGCCTGAAATCAGGAAGACTCATCTTGCTGAGTGCAAATCCAGCTTCAGAAATTTATTAGCTGTGTGATCCTGGGCAAGTTACTTAACCTTGTTTGCCTCAGCTCATCATCTGTAAAATGAGCTAAAGAAGGAAACCACTTCAGCATCTCTCCCAAAAAATGGAGTCATGAAGAGTGCCACACAACTCAACAGCAACAACAACAAAACTGTGTGACCTTGGGTGTGGTGGGTATATTAAAGTCATTGGGCCTGGAGGGGTTTGCACTAATTCAATTTAATTCAATAAACATTGAAGGGCCTGCTATGTGCCAGGCACTGTTCTAAGCCTTAAGGATACAAAAAGAGTCAAAAGACAGTCCTGCCCTCAAAAAGTTTACAATATTACAATCTAATGGGGGAGACAACATGCAAACAAATATATCCAAAGCAAATTATATATATGATAAATAGGAGATCATTCATAGAGGAAAGGCACAGGAATTGAGAGGTTAGGAAAGGCTTCCTACAGGATGTAGGATTTTAGCTGGGAGGTGGGAGAGCATTCCAGACATGGGAGACAGTCAGAGACAATATTTGGTTTGAGAGGAGTGTCTTGTTCATGGAACACCCAAGAGGCCAGTGTCACTGGACTGAGAATATGTTTTGGGAAGTGAGGTATGGCTGAAGTCCCTTCCAACTATAACTTTCTGAAATCAAGAACGGTGACTGCATTAGAGTTCTGAGGTCTTTCGGTACCCAATATACTTTTCACTATTTCACCTTGCCTCCAAGGGCAATCTATGTTTATACTGATGATTCTGAATCATAAACGTGCTAAATTTCATTTGGTACATTCTGTTTATAATGCAGGGGAAGTGCATGATATAATTTTGAAATGTTTCCATAATTTAAAATGGTTAAATTTTTATTGCTTTGTAAAGAGGCAAGCTTCAGTTATCTAGAAAATTAATTTATGCAGAATAGCTCATTTTCCCAGTAATAGTGGATAAGTGAGGTATGACTGCATTTGCCTATAAGTGTATGGCTAAAAAATATGATGACAAAATAAAAGAAATGAGAATAAATCTTCCCAAATGTTAGGAACAGGCCAATCATGAGCATGTCTCCAAGTCTCATCTTATTACTATGTTCTCCTTTCACCACAAAAAAAAATAAGGCAGTGCAGGGAATTCCTAAAATTTCAATCCAAATAGAATTGCCTCCGGAGCCCACTCCAGGTCAAATATGCTACTGCTGATTCTGACTGTGAAATTAATTCTGGTCTAATCCTGAAGGTGACATGAAGGGAAAGATTTGTTATCTGTGTCCATGCTAGAGATCTGGGTAATAAACACTCACTGAGAGCACAACATTTCAGCTCAGAGACCAGTGGTGTTTTTCAAGCCCATTTTGCCATTGGTAGGCCCCCACACTATGACTAAAGTACTTTCCATGGTGAGCAAGACAAGGTCTTAGAGGCTGACCTTAATTTTCTCAGTACTATACTGAATTTCCTGGCATCTTCCCTCAGATTTACTAACAAATAAAAAACACCTTGGGGATGATGCAAGATGAAACCTAGAAAGAAACAAAATAAGTGGCAACAAATGGAGTTTTCTCACCTCAGTCACCATCACAACAACTGTGACATGTAATGAAGACCATCCTAGGGATCATGCTCAGAGCTACCCTTCTTGGATCCCAGTCAACTATGTGAGAACTCTAGGGACTGCTTTACTGACATATGTGATTCTGGGTCAAGAGCTTGTACTTTAAGATGATTCAGTTCCCTCACCATTTGGGGAGCCAGAATAGCTGATGACTCGGTGGATGTTTAAAATTGACCAATCTCACCCTCAGAGGCATTGGTCACCATTCCCTGCTCTTTCTTTCTAGTTGTCAATGATGTTAGGACTGTATCAAGCCATTTTGTGAGAGAGTGAGGGAAGAAGCAGAAACTTGCCCTTCCCGCTGCTACTTCATCTTCCATATAACCATGAGCTCATGTCGTCTAACAGATATGTCCTATCTAGGAAAGCTTGAGATTGGGTTCTGGCTTCATCTTTTATTCTTTTGTTCTTTCTTAATGTTAGGCAAACATTCACCAATCCTGAAATGGACATGTCCATGCTTGGAGGCAATCTTGGAAACAACTGAAGAAGGACAGAGATCCTAGTTGGGTTGGAATAAATGACAGTAAAGAGAGGCATCCCAGGCAACTACTCTACCACTCTTAGAGAAAGTGGCCACCAAAAAGAGGATTGGTCAAACCTGGTCATTTTACCAACAGATCTGTATAGGCATTGTTTAGACAGTAGAGAACCAAGGTGAAATATAAAATGCCTAATTAGCAGTTCTGGCTAATTTATATTATGATGAGTTTTAAGTATTAGCCTCCCAAAAGTAGTGACAGGAGTTAAGTTACAAATTCTGTTTTATTTTTCTTGTCTTGTATTTCATGTTTTACATTACTATTGTGTGAAGAAAATAAATACTTGTCACATACACAATTCATATTGTATATTGCATACCTTTTTACTACTCACTTTTTGGAGAAAGACTAGAAAAGAGCTATAATCTAAACTATGAATAATGTTCTCCTAGGGCTCTGGGGTAGGGGTAGAAGGTGTTTAAGGAGCTAAAGAGGTTTAGAAAAGGAAATCTAACTTCTCTCACTAAAGACCAGGCTCATTCAGTACTGAACTCAGTCTAAACTACATGCCTGGGTACAGAGCAGAGAGTGATATAGTACTTCAGCCTCTGTGGGCCCAGGAGAAGTTCTTTAATGTTAAACATGTATACAATACTTGATGTGGGCAAAGTACTTCAACATACATTATCTGTTTTGATCCTCCCAAACCCCTATAGAGTAAGCTCTTTTTTGTGATCAGTCTATGATTTCACTGGTATGTAAAGGACTCTGAGAATGAGGAAACTTCTACCAGTGCAGATAAGTGACTGGTCTGCAAATTGTAACATTAACTGTCTAGGGCACAAAAAAGTTAAGTATTATGCTAGATTCTTACAGCCAATATGTGTATCAAGAATAGGACATTAACCCAGGTCTTCCTGACTCCAGGAACAGCTATCTCCAAGTGGATGCTGCCTCTTCACTACTATAGCTATCATCAACCCCATTTCACAGATGAGCAAACTGAGGTTCTTCAAGGACAAGTATGTTTGCTCCTCCTCCTCCTCTTTCTTCTTTTCCTACTCATCACCCTCCTCCTCTTCCTCCTTCCGCTGCTTCCTCCATTCCCTTGGTACAGATCATCTTGGTGCCTCTTTTGTGGAGCTGCAGCTGAGGGGACCCCCCTCCCAGACTCTCCATGACAGACAAGAAGCCTCAGGAGGGAATCGAGACTAAAAACAATGACCATGTTAATTAGAAAGTGGCAGGACAAGATGGCCGGGTGGTGCAGTTTAAGATGAAGAGGCACACACCACTTAGTAAACTAATGAAAGCCTGTGGTGAATGAAAGGGTTTGTCAATGAGGCAGATCAGATTCCGATTTCATGGGCAGTCAATCAATGAAGCAGACACACCTGCACAGTTGGAAATTGGAGATGAAGATACAACTGATGTATTCCAGCAGCAGACAGGAAGAGTTTTCTAAGAAGAGAGCCTGCAACTGTACTCCAGAACCATGGTCCCAAGGAAAACCAAATGTTCAGTTAGAAAACCAAGATTTGGTTAATCCAAATTCTGACTACTGCAATATAGTTTTCTCTCTTCTTCAATTCCCTTCCCTCATTACTTTATTGTACACAAAATAAGCAGTGGATGTGCACAGGAATGATGCATTTTTTAAAACTAAATGGCCAATGGTATGTTTTGATCAACATCAAATGGAAATGGGGAGGGGAAAAAAACAAACTTGTTCTGTAAAAAACATCTCTTTTCTCCACTAGTGGAATGCTCATTCAAATTTTATCTTTAAATTCCAATAAATTCTTTTGCTCTCACTGTTCAAGAACAACAAATCCACCAAAAAATCCTTGCATACCTTGACTGAATAATTTCAATATTTTTCCTTTATCATTGTAAAATCAAAGATGATTTTACAATTTTTTTTAAAAAAGCTGTTACATGTAGGGCAAGCTCTGTCTTTTAGTAGGGATAAATTACTAAAAAACAAATTATCCTAGATAGTTTTCCCTTCAAATCAAACATATTGTTTAAATAAATTTCTTGCTTAATTTAAAAAAAAAAAAAAAAGGACAAGAGGGCCTAAGATTAGAATGGTAATAAGTGGTGGAGATGAGATTTGAAACAAGATCTTTTCTGACTTCAAGTCCAAAACTTCCAACTCTCAGTTTCTTGGGCTTCTTGAAAGATTCAGCTCAAATCTCACTTTCTATAGGAGGCTTTTCCCAATCACCTAATCCATTTTCAGATCACTTTCCATCTACTCTGTACTGCTTATATGTATCTGATTATTGGCATGATATATTTTCCATTAGACTATAAGCTCCTTGAAGGCAGGACCTGTTTTTTTCCCCCTTTCTTTGTGCACCCAGGCCTTAACCCTGTGCCTGACAAATGTAAGTGCTTAATAAATGCTTGTTGACTCACTGACTTTACACCAAGATACCTAAGCCAGGCATCCAAACCACAGAGATGGTGATCTTGAGAAGGAAAAATGTGTATTAAAGTAAAAAATAGAAAGTTTACAAGAAATCAGGGAACAAAGCAGGAGAGTATCACTGAAAGGTTTCTCTGATTTTGAAAGTGGTTCCACTTGTAGTAATTCAAGTGTAGCAGGAAAGTCAATCAAAACTCCTACCACTCAAGACCTGTTCTTAGAACCTCACAGTGTGGAGAGAATCAAACAGCACCAGAGCAAAAAAAAAATGCTTATATTTAGTCCCCTTCACAATCTTCTTCAGGGCTGGTTGTTGTAGAGTTGTTTTTCTTTTTTTCTTTTTTTTTCTCCTCTCCCTTATCTCAATAAGATAAGAATTGACTTCAATACAAGCAATAATCTTAACTAACATAAGAATAATAATATAGCACCTTAAGGTTATCTCGGTTTATCCTCACAACATTCCTAGGAATTAGGCGCTATTATTATCCTCGTTTTACAGATAAGGAAATTGAGGCAGACAGAGGTTAAGGCACTTGTACAGGACCACACAGCTAGTGAGTAAGTTCAGTTTTGAACTCAGGTCTTCCTGACTCCAGGCCCTGGGCTCTATCCACTGAATTACCTAACTGCTTCTATACAATATTTATATGGCACTTGAAGGTTTGTGAAGTGTTTTATATTTATTTTCCCTCACAACAACCCTGTAAGGGAGGTGATATTATCTTCATTTTACACATGAGGAAACTGATACCAAGAGAAGTTAAACAACTTGCCTAGGGTCACACAGTGAGTAAGTATCTGAAGCAGACTTTGAACTCAGGTCTTCCTTCTAGCATTCTATTGACTACGATGCCAACTGGCTGCTTCATTTATTAAATGCTTACTACACTTAAAGCACTGTGCTAAGAACTAGAATTCCAAAGATATATTAAAGATAATGTTCCAATGACTTTTTTTTAGGTAGTAATGAAATAATCAGAGATAGAGCACAGAACACACAGGAATATATTCCCTGATGCATATTCCCTCTCTGCAATGCCTCAAATGCCCATCTACCTTTCCCTTCCAGACAACCTGGTTGTCGTTTCCTGGGTCACCCACACCCCCTTTCTGCAGAACCTTAACATAGCCACGGCACAGACAGCTACTTCCCACCTGCAAGTCCCACCAGGACTATTCCTGTCCTAGGAATAATGCATAGCTGTGGATTTGTCCTACAAGTATATAACCTAGTCAACCCCATGAGAAAATCTCAAAAGCATAGAATTTAGTGTTAGAAGGGACCATCTAAATCTGATCCCTGTACAAGTGTGGAAACTGAAACCAATGATTCCCCAAGGGAGACAGAAGAACTGGGGTTCAAACCTAGTCTTTTGACTACAAATATGCTCCATCTTCCTTAGTCAATGCCACCATTAATCCCTTCCACAACACAGCCCAACTTTCTAAAAAAGATATTTCCCCTCTGAGAAGATTTATCGAGGCATCCCTGTCAGAGAAGCTCCATAAATCATAAATGACTACAGGAAGGTAAACTAATATTCCTATAGACAGGTCATCCAAATCAGCCTCTTGTTCAAGTCCATTTCGAATTTGTTTCGGCCCTGTTATGTGCTTGTTCTAATTCACTTTCCTCCTTCTGTTTCCTCTCTCCCTCTCCCCCTTCTTTTTTCCCTTCTCCCTTCCCCTTTTCCTTTTCCCTTCCACTCCTCCCTTCTGCCCTCTCTCCTCATTTCTTCCTTCCTTCCTCTCCTCCCCAATCCTCTATTTGCTCTTCCTAAAAATATCTTAAGAACAAAAGAAATTCAAAACACTCATTTTGAAAACCCACACCTTCAATTTAAAAAGGTGATTCTTGCTTGGGTGGGCTGCGGCATACCTAGAGTTAGGTTGGAGATCATCTCAGAATCAAGGTGGGAATTCCCCCTGCTAGGCCAGGGTGGACTCGGTCAGGCAGACAGGTGTTGTGAATGAATATTCAGGAGCAAGGCTGGAGGGCTGGACTGGAGAGCAGCTGCCAAGTCTGGCTAATTAGAGCAGAGGATTGGGCATGTCCTGGGTCAGGAAGCCTGATGATCCTGTCTGAGCTCTCAGAGGGAAGGGTGGTAGGTCAGGTGAGGCTGAGCAGGATAATAGTCAGAGATTCCTCACCAGAGTAGGCAAGCTTAGCAGGAAAGGTTATAGGTAGCGGTCATGATAGAGCAGGCAGGTTTGTGGTCAGCAGTACATAGTTAGGAACAGTCAGAGAAAGCAGACAAGGCTGAGGACAAAAGCAACAGCTGAGATTACTCCCAAAGAATCAAGTTGTATTAAAAGAGACTGCTAACCAAGTGTTGGCTGCTTGAGACTTCCTCAGGCAGCCCACCCAAGTTTTAAAATGGCTAATGCAGGAGGGAAGTCTGATTCCATCCTCCCCTTCGGCACTGGAGTCCTCACAATTTGTATCTGGTGTCAAAAAGGCATTTGCCTGTGGACCTAATGGTTTAAGAAACGTTGAACATCTATCATATGCAAACCATGGTATCATTTGCTGGGGTCAGTGAAGATGAAAAATGGCACCATCTTTGCAGTCAAGGAGATCACAGTTAAGGGTGGGGACCCATTCTTAACACTAAATAATACAAAGTACTTGAAGGAGAGAACAAAATTATTTTAGGAAAATTTGAAGGCAAGAACACTTTCAATTGGGGGTGGGGATTAGAGAAAGATCTGTATAAATTCAAAAAAAGAAAGGATTTTACAGAAACCTGTGTAACTTTGGACACATCACTGAACCTCTTTGGGACTCAGTTTCTTCATTTGTAAAAGGGGAATGATGATAGGATTACTGTGAAGGTCAACTGAAGTAATTTAGCATGTAAAATGCTTTGCAAACCTTATAACAATGTACTTAGTCCCAGTACATGTAAGTCAGGCACTCTTGAAAATATTTTTTTAACTTTTTAAACTTTTTCTTTCGTACTATGTCCTCCTGCCTCTTTCAGTCCCCAAACATTTGGATTTCTTGCAGAAGGGAGGCTGCTTTAAATGAGACTGTTGATTTAGAAGGCCCTGGGAGGGAAATGGCCCCTTCCTAGGAGTTGGTGGGAATTGTACATGACTCAGACTCAGGGCACATATAATACATTCTTTTAAATTGCAACTGTAGTTCAAATTTTGCTTATTTTCACCAAATGAGCAACTCTGGAATTAGAACAGCCAGTCACTGCATTTGCTAATCTCACTCAGGGGCCGCACCTGCATTTATTGCTTCTTTCCATTTTCATCCAACTATCAAGAAAAGAGAATTTTTACAGTGTTTGGAGACTACAGTGCTAAAAGCCCCTCTCCCTCTGGGCCCTAAATAGCAGGCTTACAATCCTGCCTGACCTCATTGTGATGCAAGTTATCAACTGTACCATTGTTAACCCACTTGTTACTTGGGTTCCCTAGATAGGCAGGACCTCCATCTTGCTATTTCAAAATCTGACAACTCGTCTTTCCTGTACCTTTTCCATATTCTCTTCAAAAGGAGCACTTCTCAATCCAAGGCATTCTGACAGTCACTTGTTTTCCTAGAGCACAATATTCCTCCCCATCACAGTATTTCCCAGAAGAAAGAGGAGGAGGGATAGAGAAAATAACTGTACCCTATCCAGGAAACATTTTCAACCAAAGGCCTGAAAGTTCACAGGTGTGTTCTGCAGGGGTATGCCACTAATCTATAGAACTTGTGTATGAAGAATCAGATTCTCCGGAGTGTTGATAAATCACGTGTTCCTTCTGACTGTGTAGAAACCACCTGGGAGTGTCAACCTGCTGGTCCTCCCTGCAGAGTGCTCAAAGTCATTAGTATAGCCCGAGTTTCATTCTCAATTACTTCAGACATTTAGAGACTTGGAAAAGAATCATGTAGGTAAATATGGGGGTTGGGGATGGAATAGATAATTCTCCCCTTCTCCCCAGGCATCTCAGCATAGCTCAAACAATAAACAAAATTTCTTCTCTATAGATCCTCTCTTTCTGTTTTGCAAGCAGCACTGAAATAACACAAAATTACCAAACGGGTTTACCAACCCTGGGCTCCTTGAATTGGTTGTGCCAGTGATGCTTAAAATTCACTGTAATCTAAAATCTACACTTTCAGAAGAAATAGAATGCAAACACCAGTGTTGTAAGTGCCCTTCAAAGAAGACCTGGATCTGTGAGTGGGCTCCAGAAATACAAGTTGCTTTGCACATCACATAGAGACTTTAGTCAACACTGCAAGTTTAAGGGGATTGGGGGTGGGTGGAAAAAAAAAAACTCCACCCCACCAAAAAGAATAAAAACATTCTGGAAAAATATCAAATGGCAACATAACACTCCAAGGAGGCCACAATTCTGTTCACACTTAAAAACCTTTAAAATCTCACCCACCATCTACGCCGGTTCATTTCCATAAGAAACAAATTGGCGGTTGATGCTGATGAAGGCAGCTGCACACTTTACTGCTAATAAGTGACACCAGGGGCCTTATTACAAAATATTTCTAAACATAAGAAATTCTGTAATGGGACCCCCAGGGGCCAAGCCCACAAATTGTGTACTCTCAGTGTGCTGCATACGCACAGTCACTTGTTTCCAAGGCAACTAATGCGGCGTATATGAGTGATTCAGAATTGCTGGCATGCAGAAATTAAGTAAGCCAGCCGACTTTATTTTTAGTCTGTGTAGTAGACTCTGCATATTATCAGCATTTAGCTTACTTCTTGTTTTCTAACAACAAGACCCCAAAAAAAAAACCCACCAGATGTCTATAGTTTATCATGCAAATATTACATGGGAGCAATAATCATTATTAACAAACATAATCACCTAAAGTCGGGTGGAATATCACTCACTGCCAGTTTGTGCTCAATTCCCCATGTTCTGGATTCTAAAGGGGGAAACATCCATGTTCATCTGCTTACTTTTAGGAAATAGATTTCAAGCATTGCCAATGCATGGAACTGAAATTCCATTCTACCAATTTTGTCAGCTTCTTTTTAATGAAACAGTCTTGGGCTGTCTATACTAGATAATTGATGTTCAGCCTCCATAGGCCCTCAAAGATCTTCTTTCCCCTTCTGCCTCTGAAATAGTTGACGTGTTATTCATCTTTATCATCAGAGGGAGATCCTATACCAGGAGATCTTCACTGGGATGAAATCACAGGTCCAGACTAAAACTTAAATGCCAGTTATCCTTACTTAACAAGGGAGGAGGAGCAAAGGTATACATATCAGGGTTACAAGTAGGTAAGTGCAATAACCTTAAAACAAATATACAATTTGAGTTTGGGATTGTTTTGGCCCTTCTCTCCCTCCTCATATTTTCTTACTTTGATCCTAGATGGGATGGTGGAGTGGTGGAGCAGTGCGGGGATTGGGGAGGGGGGCGGAAATGATTGGATTGGAGAAAAATGACTTTAGCTCAAATCCCAGTTCTACCACTTACTACTTATATGACTTCAGGTGGTTCACCACTTTCTGGGCCTTTGTTTCCTTATTTATATAATGACTTGGTTAGATCTGATGACTTCCCAGGTCTCTTCTAACTCTACATCTGTGGCCCTTGACCTCATCACACACAACCTAGCAATATCTTCTATCATCCATCCATCTATCCACCCATCCATTCATCCATCTATCCACCTACCTATCTTATCTATCTCTATCTATCTATCTATCCATCCATCCATCTATCTATCTATCTATCTATCTATCTATCTATCTATCTACCCATCCATCTATCCATATATCTGTATCTTTCTTTCTATCTATCTGTTTATCTATCTACATATTTTATTATCTACTCATCCCAATAGATGTAAGCTCCTTGAGGGCAGGGACTATTTTGCTTTTTGCTTTGTATCTCTAGTACTTGACACTGTATTTTGCATATAATATGTAAGTATAATGTATGTTTAAAATATTTTTGTTGAAGTTAATTAACTATAACTCTTACCTACTGAGCATTTGCTGAATGTTCAACCAGTGGGAGAAAGAGACAGATAGATATAGACAGGAAATGAATGAGAATGAAAAGGAATAAATAATCTTTGTTTTCAAGAAACTTAAAATCCAGTTAGATGGACAAGATATACATATAAAATTAATTAACTGGAAGTTAGATACCAAGATGGCACACTATCAGAAGCAATGTCAAAAGGTAATAAGAAATTAAGTACCAAAAGGGTCGTACATAGCATGTGCCATGAGAATTCAGAGGAAGGAAAGATGATTGTGAGTAGAGTGATCTAAGAAGACTTCATGGAGGAAATAGAACTTAAACCTAGCCTGGAAAGATTTTGGTAAGATTGGTAGAGTTTTCATGAAGTTTTAAAAAAAATTAAAATGTAAAACACAAAATATATACAAACCAAAGACAAATTATTCACAGATTTTCTTCCTCCAGGCACCTCTTTTTTCTCCCTCCATCAGTTTAATGATGGAAAATATAATTATTTCTCTACATTTCTTATAACATATATATAAACTGTTAGCAACAGATCGAGTCAGAACAGTTGAAGACACATCAATGACCCTGTTTTCTAAAAGTAGAAAAAAGGGAGAAAAACATTAACAGGTATTAATTGCTTTGACCATGCTTTCAGAGGTTCCATCAGGGGCAAACTTATACATCTTAATCTCTGAGGAAGAGATGGCTCCTCTTCGCAAAAGTTTTGTCCTTCCCCTTTGACCCTTGATCCTATCACCTTCCATATTCTCTGAGTTTGCCCTTCAATTATTCCTTTTATTATCTTTAATATCTCCCTATAAATTGGCTTTTCCTCAATGGCTATGAACATTCTCAGATCTTCCTTATTCTTCAAACTAAACAAACAAAAACCAAAACCTTTCATTTGACGCTATTATCCTCTAAAGTTATCATTCTGTTTCTTTCCTCATTTTCACTGCCAAATTCATAGAGAAAAAAAAATAGTCTAAACTTGTTACTTCCACTTCCTCACCACTCAGGCACTTCTCAACCTAATGCAATTTGACTTCTGACTTCATTTTATTGAAACTGCTCTCTCCAGGGTAAACAATGAGGTCTTAATAATTAAATCTGATGGCCCTTCCTCATTCTTCATCTTTTTTGAGTTCCCTGTAGCTTTAGACTCTTTTCACCAATACTGAATACTTTTCTTGGTTCCCATAGCACTGTTCTCTCCTGGTTGCCCACCTACCTGACTTTCTCCTCTCCTTTGCTGGGATATCATCCTTTCCCTACCCTCTGATCAAGGGTGTTCCCAAAGGCCCATTCAAGGGCACTCTTCTCTTACTCTTCTTTCTACTTTGGTGATATCGTCTGCTCCATGAATTCAGCTATTATCTCTACATACATAATTCCAAAATCTAAATGCCCAGGCCTAAGCTCACTTTTTGAACTCTAATTTCATATCACCAATTGCTTGCTAGACCTTTCCATGTGATTGTCCCATTGGCATCTCAAACTCAACATCTCTGACAAAGTCAACCAGCTCCTATTAGAAGAATGCCACTGGGTTCTCCTGAGGCAGCCTGTTACAGTCATAATAGGCACTAATTTTTTGGACATTGTTTTCCTTTTACTATGCCCAAAAGTGCTTCTGTAACTTCTACCCCCATTTCCCAGTTTTTCATTCTGCAGCCAAGTAGAAAAAATATGCTGTTGTTGTTGAGTTGTTTTTTAGTCATTTCTGACTCTTTGTGACCCCATTTGGGGTTTTCTTGGCAAAGGTATTAAAATGGTTTGCCATTTCCTTCTCCAACTCATTTTATAGATGAAGAAACTGAGGCACAGTGTTAAGTGACTTGCCCAGGGTCACACAGCTAGTAAGAGTGTAAGGCCAGATTTGAACTCAGTAAGATGAGTCTTCCTGATTCCAGGCCCAGCACTCTATCCACTGAGCCACCTAGAAGCCCAGAACAAATATAAGGTGTCCCAAAAGTTTTAATTGAACTTTAAGCTTTCAGAACTTGAGAACTTTTGTAAGTTGGAAACTTACCAAAAACAATACCAGAAAGTTTTGTTATTGAAATTTTAAAATATTTGAATGTTCCTTTTTGAAAGTCAGAATAGCCATTATTTTGTACTTTATATCACTGTAGTTGATTTTCAAAATTTGTAAAACTTTCATCATTTGTGGTTCAGTGGATGAAAGGATTACATTTGTAATCCTAGCATTAAGATCATCTGCAGAATAAGGTTTTGATGCCTATATGCCAGTGTTTATGTGACCCAACAAGAAAAAGCCTAATGGAGACAGATCAGGTTACCAAGATGACCAAGCAAGAGGACTCCCTTGACCAATCAACCATTAGGAGAAATCATCTTCCAGAAACTTATATAAGCAATGCATAATGGCAAGATGCCTTCTTGTTAAAGTTAACATTTTTAATGTATTATTAAGAAATCTCAAAACTAAATGATGTAAAAGAAATTCAAATAATTTAGTTTTCAAATTAGTTTTTCGTAAGTTTCTAGCATTTGTACATCTGAACTTATTAAAGTTGAAAACTGAATTAAGACTTTTGGGACACCTTGTCCAATCTGTCTTCTAGATAATAGTCCTTCAAGACACCCAGATGTCTCTTCTTCCTTTCCTATCTTCTAACAAAATTCCACAGTTCTTTCAATCTATCCTTTCAATCTAACCTAGAATGGTCTTTAACCCCCTTGCTATCATTTTTGCTTTCCTCTAGATCCTCTTCAATGCTCTTTTTGTATCTCCTATAATACCTGGTATATGACCTTAAAAATAGGAGGCATTCATGATGGAATCCCCAGCCTCAATGTTCTAACTTCCTTGTTGGGTCTCACTGAATAGCAGGAATGTCCTGATTTGACCACAGAATGTGGCTTTAACCACATCACAGGCCCCCAGACCCAATATCCCAAATATGCCTCACTATAACAGCATGTGTGACCATGTCATGAAATTCTAGCCACTGCCTCTAGTTATTCACTGCCCCTAGACCCAATTCTCATATTTCTCACAGAAACAGCAGGTTTGTCCATACACTCAACCACAATCACATCTATCTAATCTCAGACAGGATTACAATAGCTATCCAATCAGAAAGCAGCACCACCAGGATGCCTGAGCAGGATTTAGACTCCAAAATGTAGAAGGGACTTTCCCTAAATAGGTGCCTGTGCAATAATAGCAAAAGCTGTCCTTTAGGTGAACTTATGACATAGAGAGGCTTATTATAATATCATTATCATATATTAATGCCCCCCCATTTGGGTTTTTCTGTATGCATTGTGGGTAATCACATGCATAGTTCCACCAAGGTTGGGACCCTTCCCCTATTGCCTAATCCCTTGACAAACCCCTCCTGTATTTTAATATTCACATATTTGTAATGATGTAATTGCATCTTTGCCCTATAAAAACCCTCTTCTTCCTCTGATAAACTGCCAGTTCCTTCTTGGAACCCTGCCTCCTTCTGAGAGGCATTACTCTCAACAAATGCCTTTGCTTGGAGATGGTTTGAGTCTGGGGATTCTTTCGAGACAACTGCACAACACACCATGAAACTGTAACATTCGTACTTAGTTCACAGATTTAGAATTAGAACTGGAAGGGATCTCAGAAACTAGGCCAATCATCTCATTTTACAGATGAGGAAACTGAGGCCCAGAAGGATGTAAGTCTTACCCAATATCACTCAAGTAGCAGAGCCAAGCTAATATAATTCAACATTTTTAAACCACTTACTGGGTACAGATTACAGAATCATAGATTTAGAGCTGCAAGGAACCTTAGAGGTCATCTAGTCCAATCCCCTCATTTGATAGAAGAGAAAACTAAGGTTTAGCAGGTGAAGTAACTTTTGCCCAAGCTTATTCAAGTAGTAAGTGGCAGTATTAGGATTTAAACCTAGATCCTTTGATTCTAAATCCAGGGATCTGCACCATACTCTTCCCTCATAGATAAGTATGCTAAGTGCTTAGAGAGGTGCAAAGTTTAGACACAGATCCTTCCTTCAAGAAATTTAGAATCAAATAGGTCATAAGGCTGACAGAAATTACTACAAAACCCCAAACCAAATTTTATTAATTAAACTCACTAGAGAGTTACAAAAAAGAAAGAGAGAGAGAGAGAGATAAAGAAAGAAAGAGAGAGAGAGAGAGAGAGGAAGGAAGGAAGGAAGAAAGAAAGAAAGAAAGAAAGAAAGAAAGAAAGAAAGAAAGAAAGAAAAGAAGGATGTCTTACAAAAAAAAAAAACTAAGGTAGATGAATGAATCTATAAACCAAAGTGGGCTAAAGTAACCAAGGATGAGATGCTGGAAAAGATGGGACTTGGATGAGGCAATGAATGGGGAAAAGTACCAGAGCCCTAGATCACCCCCCACAATCAGCATCAGTGCTGGACAATCAGGCACATGCACAATACCACTACTGTGTCTATTCAGAGCATTTGTGAAGTTCTTTCTAAAGAAAAGAAGAGAGGAAAACTAAGCAGAGGTTATGACAGCCTTCTTCTCAAGCTTCCAGGGCTGCTGTAGCTAGCAAAGCACTCCAGTCTTGGTGCCTCACAGCTCACTGGTTAACATTTGAAAAAGCATCTGTCTTAGCCACTGGCAACAACTTTTGAAAACAAGCTGCACTTTGCATCTCCCAGTTTCACAAAAGATCACACAGCAGCCAACATACCAGAAGAGCTTCAAAAACAAATCAATGCTTGGCTCTCCTCCCAAAGCCTTTTCCCTCGGATGCATTATCGTCAACAATGGAGCCAATATAAGCAGAACTGCAGCCAATTCGCACAGGTTCTGTGTCCTTTATTCTGCACTTACTGGTACAGGGATTGTATGTAGTGATGTTCCTCCCCCTACCCCTTTAAAAAGGATGACAAGAGAATTAAAAACACTTCCTGGCAAAGCCTGAAAATCTGCACTCATTTCAGTGGCTCTGTAAATCCTATAAAATTGCCTGAGATCTGTAGGAAAGGCTCAGTCAAACCAGATTCATCTAGACTAAGCAAGTTGGACCCAAATAGTACTTCTCTCTAAACTCGTGGCAAGAAAATGAGGGCAGAGGCAAGGGACAGGAGAGATGAAGTGCAGGACTCTGATGGGGGAATAGAGGGAAGAAATAACGCGCAATGAACTGGCATTCTGATTGGTTAGCTCAAGAAGACATTTTTCTGATCTGAAAGACTCACAAAAAAGACTAAAGTACATTCTTCACTTTCAAACTAAACTGGAATCACTTTTTCCCCCTCTTTAATGTTTTGAGTCTAAATCTCAAAAGACAAAAATGAAGGAATTGTTTTTGACTGATCAATCAAAAGCAATCCCTCTCATTTGCCTTCTGAGACCTTAACGCAGGATTCTGGATAAAAGAGGATGGGACCACTGCCAATACCACAGTAAGTAGGCGGGTCATGATGCCATGTACATTGGACTTTGATGGCAGAGGAACCCACGGAGATAAAAAGAGCCCCTCCCAGGGGATCTAAAATTTAAATGGGAAACATTTCATTAGGGCTAGTTCCAAGGAAAGAGGTGATGTCTGGCAGAAAGACACACGCAGGGAGATCCAAGCACATTCTCTAACAATCACAGCCTCATGGACAGAAGAGAAATGAACAAATCTGAAAGAGCCCAGTATTGAAAGTCAGGAGAACTGGATTTTATGCCCTTCTTTATCACTGACTAGTTGTGGAACCTTGAGCAAATCATGTCTGCTCTCTGGGCTTCAGTTCCCTCATTTGCAAAATGGAGTTCAACTGGATGATGTTGAATTCCACTTTCAACCTTAAAATTCTATAATTCAATGGGTCTGAGATGTAGAAGAGACCTCAGAGGCCAGTTAGTTCAACAACCTCATTCTACAAACAAGGAAACCAGTGCTCAAGGATTTGCCCAACATCACATGTGTAGTAAATAGCAGAGACAGGATTTCAAACACAGACTCCAAAACAAAAACCAGTGTTTTTTTCCCATTGTAGCATGCTACATTCTTTGATTAGTCCTACTAGCTATTGCTATTACCTGAACCTCCAAAAGCAACCCTATTAGAACACCAGCAGCAAAGAGGCCCAATAATATAGTTTCCAAATTGATAGATGTATCCTCAACCACAAGCAGGAAAGTGATAGGCTCACTTATGACACTGGCCTCCAAAATCAAAATTATGATCTGCCACAAAGATAACTGCTGTGTAAATACATGAGCTACTTCCCCTTCTAGTATTTATTCCGAACAGATTTTCTGTGTATCTGAGGATCTTATTAGCTAACAGGCTCAAAGAAATAGTGAAGGTCTAGAGCTATGAATGTGGAGTTGTTCCAGGTTTGGTTTTGTTTGGTTTTGCTTTCAGTCCAGAAGAAGGTGGAAAGGTTTGGGCATTTTTATAGCATCTGATGCAGGTAGTCAATGTCAACTGTCCATTCTCTTAGAATTAGACAGCAGTGGTGGTTGGTGAGAAAGATTTTAGCAATTGGGTCGTTGTGACTTGTTCCTAAGAGTTGTACAAGATGTAGTATTTGACCAAACAATACTCCTGCTAAGTGTGTATCCAAAGTAGGTCAAAGACAGAAGGAAATCTCTCTCTCTCTCTCTCTCTCTCTCTCTCTCTCTCTCTCTCTCTCTCTCTCTCTCTCTCACACACATACACACATGCACACACACATTCATACATACATCCTATATACACACACATACATATACATATATATGCATGTATGTCTGTATATATGTACATATTATATTTGTAGTAGTATTTTTTGTAATGACAAAAAACTAGGAACAAAATGGGTTCCCTTTAATTGGGGAACACTGAATAAATTGTAGAACATTCTACGTTGTATAATATTATTATTGTGCTATAAGAAACAATAAACATGATGAAGTCAGAGAAACTTAGAAATACTTTTGTGAATATATGCAGAGCAAAGAAAACAGAACAAGAAGAACAATTTATGGGATGAAAATAATTGTGCAAAAGAAAACAACACTGAAAGACTTCAGAACTCTGATCAATGAAGTGACTTCAGTATGCTTCCTGTGATTAGCATAGTGCATAGCACATAGTAGATGAGCTTAGAACTTGGTCAGACATCAAAGATCCCACAGTCATCCTGCATTCCAGGCCATCGCCAGTCATCTTGACTTTTGTCTTGTCACTGGACTTCAATGACTCTGGAAGAGAGTGTGAGGCTGACAACTTTGTGCAACTGTGACTCAAATCCCATTTACACATAAGTCAAGACATCACCTTGTGGTGTCATTGGTTCTCTTCTAAAACAAAGGATGAACAACAACAATAAATGATTGTTGACTCTTGACAAAGAAGTAATGGATGGGAGGTGAGAAACAGGTCATTGTCCTATATTCAGGAAAATGTTTTATGCAGGATGTGGTGGGGTGGAGTTAATCAGGAGGTAGGAATAGTGATAGAGAGAAGAAGAGAGGAGGGGAGGTGAGGAGAGAAGAGAAAAAAAAAGCATCAATAAAACTCTTAAAAAAATACAATGTATGTCTGGGGATATGATTACCACTCTGGTAGGGGAAGAGGGTCTCACAAAACTACCTAAATCAGTTTTCTCCAATAAACATCAATAAAATGAAAAAAAGGTAAGGGAGGAGAAGGGGCTGAAACAATATTCCTAATAGAAGCAGGAAGAGTCACTCAGAATGGAAATAAGAGAAATGAAATTGTCATATTATACATTAGTACAATAAGAATCAGGCCATAGACAACTTTGTTCTAAGGAACCATCAGTGATCCCGGACCACACTTTTGTTGTTGTTGTTCAGTTGTTTCAGTCATGTTTAACTCTTAATGACCCCGTTTGGAGTTTTCTTTGCAAAGAAACTGGAGTGGTTTGCCATTTTATTCTCCAGCTTATTTTACGGATGAGGAAACTGAAACAAATCCTCCTTTCCACAGGAATCTTTTCTTATAATATGGTACAATATTTTCAGATTTCTCAATTTGAAGCAATCTCTAAAAGTACTTGCCCAGGGTCATACAGCTAGTAACAATCTGACGCCAGATTTAAACTGAAGTCTTCCTGACTCCAGGCCTGGCATTCTATCCAGTGGGCCACCTAGCTGCCACCCAACCTATAAGAAAAGAAAATAATGAAAATCATATTGCTATATCTGAATTTATAGAGTACTTTAACTCTCAAAATACTCCTCAGTTAATTATTTCATTTTCTCCTCAGCATAAACATGTAAAGTAGAGCCATAGGTGGTGAGATACCAGCTTGGTAGATAGGAATATCAACTCACAAAGAAATTAAGTGAATTGTCCAAGATTGAACCATGAGTCAATGGTGGAGCCCTGACGACAACTTGAAGTCTTTACCTAAGATGAGAGGCAGCATGGTATAGTGGAGACAGTGCTGTTCGTCAAGTCAAATGGACCTGGGTTCCAGTATCACTTTGGATATATACTGTCTATGTTACCCTTGGCAAATTATAGTGCCTTTCTGTGCCCCAGGCAACTCTCTATAAATGGCAGTGCGGTGACTGTCTGAATTCATTGGGAGAATTTCCTCTCTGGAAACTCTTGATGCCAATGATATCATAGGGCTGGTCAAAATAAACAAATAAACCTTCTCATGATAAGATCTTAGAGCTTAGCCAAGAGTTTATCCTCTTATATTAGAGTAAACCCAAGCGCGGTCAGGGCAGCTGGTGGATTCATTCTTATATCCAATGGAGTAATGGGTCTAGAGCTGGGCAGGGGGTGGGGAGGAGGTGGGAATAGTGACCATCCATTCCAACTACCTCATTTTACAGATAAAGGAACTGAGGCCCAGAAAGGGAACTGACTTGTCCACACTCATACAGCTCATAATGATCAAACAAATACAGGATGAGTGTTTAGAAACTTCCTTTGTTTTTCCTTTAAGTTTAAATCTGGATTTTTTTTTCTGAATATGAGAAATCTTTCAGATTTTCTCATGGAGCATTTCTAGGTTTGAATACTAACAATTCACAGGGCCAACTCATTTTGGTTTTTCAACTGCCTCCAGCTACCTGGTATGACTACCCCAGACCTTATCTTACCTTTGTCTTTCATTTACTTCTGATTTAAAGCAGGGGCAAATCTCTCTATTAAAAAAAGAAATTACTAATCTTACTTAATTAGGAGCTACAAGGAATTAAGAAATTTTAGCACCTAACAGAGGCCAATATAAATAGAACTCAAAGAGAATCTAAAAAACATAGAGCTTTGGAGATATAAGTGGGCAATCATTGAATGGCTTTAATATCAGGAACAAATCCTCCTTTCCACAGAAGTCTTTTCTATCATATGGTACAATATTTGCGGATTTCTCAATTTAAAGCAATCTCTAAAAGGTATTTCCAATGAATGGGGGAAGAAAGCGTATATTTGCAGTCTTCTTATAGAAGGGTTTTTCTTGTCTAATTTGCCTAGTAATCAATCAAAATTCCAAAGGGACCGCTGACTAAAATGTTAAATAAATCCCAAAGAATAATGATGAAACATTCATAATATATATATATGCTCTGCACTGAAACTTCTTTACAACTCTCCAAAGGATTAGGCTTTTTTTTTAATGTAATATGTGAGGAAATGCTACAGGGGGATAATATTGATTTGAAGGCCTTTTGGCAGTGACTTTTAAATGTGGACATTATATGCTGGAGATCATGTAATAGCTCACCATAGCAGAGTTTAAGATGACTGGAAAATCCTGGAGTCTTGTCTAAGCCCAAGGCAACATTCCCAGGTTGGTATATTTTGTGTAATTTCATTACTTTGAAAGTTTTAAAACCTTTCTGGATTTATAAGGCTTAATCTCCATAGAGTACAAGAGCCACAAAATGACTGTAAGAAGAGTAAAAGTGTGTCATCCATGGAAATGCAGAAGACTCTCTGCCCCATGAAACTCTGCCACCCAGAGTAGATTCAGTCACAGATAGTGGGAAGAGTACTGGATTTGAATTCTGACCTTAATGCCACTACACATTACTAATGTGACCTTGAGCAAGTCACTTCAACCACTTCAGTTTCCTCATCTGTAAATTGTTTAATTAGATGTCCTTTTAGTGTTCCTTAAGCTCTAAATTTGTACCTTGCTCAACAGGAAAAGTCACCATTTCTTGAAAGTTCAGGATATAAGGCTAGTTTTAACATACAGAAAACAGGAGGGGGGAGAGGGCAGAAATAAGGACCCAAAGAGAATGGTAATGAAAATAGCTGACTTTCATATTGTGCTTTAAGAGTTACAAAGTACTCTGATTGTATGATCTCATTTGATCCTTATAATAGCCTTATGAATTAAATGCTATGGGTATTATTATCATTCCCATTTTGTAGATGAAGTGAAGTGACTTGACCATGGTCAGATACCTATTAAGTGTCAGAGGCAAGAAAAAGATGGGTAAAGAAAAGGGTTTGTTTCTGATGAAAGCCTTATTTCACATATATATAGAGAACTAAGCCAAATTTATAAGAACACAAGTCATTTCCCAATTGATAAATGGTTAAAGGTTACGAATAGGCAGTTTGCAGATGAAGAAATCAAAGCTATCTATAGCCATATGAAAAAATGCTCTAAACCACTATCGATTAAAGAAATGCAAATTAAAACAACTCTGATGTACCACCTCATGCCTATTAGATTGGCTAACATGACAGAAAAGGAAAATGACAAATACTGGAGAGGATGTAGGAAAATTGGGACACTAAATGCATTATTGATGGAGTTGTGAACTAATCCAATCATATGGGAGAGCAATTTGGTACTATGCCCAAAGGTCAATCAAACTGTGCATACCCTTTTATCCAGTAATATCACTACTAGGTCTTTTATCATAGAGAGATAAAATAATAAATAAATAAAAAGAACCTAGCTATACAAAAATATTTATAACAGCTCTTTTAGTGGTGGCAAAGAATTGAAAATTGAAGGAATGCCCATCAATTAGGGGATGGCTGAACAAGTTGTGATATATGATTGTAATGAAATGCCATTATGCTATAAGAAATAACTAGAAAGACTTACACAAAGTGATGCAAAGTGAAGTGGGCAGAACCGGGGAACATTGTATGCAGTAACAGCAATATAGCATTATGACCAACTGTGAATGAGTTAGCAATTCTCAATACAATGATCCAAGATAATTCCAAAGGACTCATGATGGAAAATGCTATCCACATCCAGAGAAAGAACTGATGGAGTCTGAATGCGGATGGAGTCATACTATTTTTCACTTTATTTTTTTCATGACTTATTTTCTTTTGGTCTGTCTCTTCTTCCACACATGACAAATATGGAAATATATTTTACATGATTGAACATATATAACCTATATCAAATTGCTTACCATTTTAGGGAAGGGGGAGGGGAGGGAGGGAGAAAATTTGGAACTCAAAACAATTTTTAAATGAATATTAGAAATTGGCTTTACATGTAATTGGGGGAAAATATCATTTAAAAAAAAGAAAAGGGTGTGATCTACCTTTATGTGCCCATGTGTAGTGTCCAGATAAGTCATCTGTCAACTATTAAAGATATTTCATTCTTCAAGGCAGTTACTGAAGTTCTACCTTCTCCAGCAAAACCTTTCCTGGCTACTCCAGCACACAAAGAGCTCTCTCTTCTCTGAACTCCTGTTTCATTTATAAACAGTTTTAGGCAGTTTAACTCTCTTGTTCTTTTATTGTTTTAAGTGGGCTAGCTTTCTTTCTCCAGCTAAGCTCCTTGAGGACAGGACTCTTAACTTAATAATACTTTTGTATCCCTAACAATTAAAACAGCATTGGGCATAGAGTGAGCACTTGACTTTTTTTTTTAAAGTTGTGACTTTGAAGGACTTGCATTTAAAGTAAAATAAGTGCTATCTTAAGAGAAACCAAGATGATTTTATACAAAACTGGATTTAGTTACATTCTTCCAATTTTGGAAATTTGCAATGAATCTGAATTCTTGGGAATAGTTACTGGAATACATAAGCAATGATCACTAAATCAGTTTCTACATGTAAGTCCTAGGGGATCTCATGAGACCTCAAGCCAGATGGGCCCTATTCTATCATGTCTTATGCATCTAACTCCCTTTACCATCTTGCTGTGAATTAAATGACATGCTGTCAATCCTGCTGAAATTCAGCCAAGGGCCTCCTCCTTTCTTTCCCTTCCTTCTAAGTCTCAGCAGCAATAAGAGAACCCAGGCACCTAATCCAGTATGGGGAGCATCTCATATATTACTTCCAGCTTTTCTTAGGCTTAATTCAGCACTGACTCAAATACCCTGAGATAAATAATGCTTCCTATCTTACAAGATTCTAAATCTCCAGAGATAGATTGCTCTGAGCTAAGGGCCATGGCTGAGTCCCTTCTTCCTTCCCTCCTCCCAGGGGAGAAGCTGTATTTGCGTCAGTCAACTCCACGGCCCTCAGGATTCCATGAAGAATGAAGTGACTGGGTAGCTGAGGCAAAGAGAGAAGTCAGGAGCTTTATGAAAGGAGTAGAATTACAACCAGAGTGAGTCTATGCATACTCCACTGGGCACCTAAGTAGGAGTTCTCTGAAAGATGGCATTGGGTGGGTGGGGGGGAGTTGGAAGAGAACATAAAAATCATGAATTGAGCGGTATGTTTTCCTTCTGACCTGAAAGATTCTATGTAACCCCCACTTCCATATGCTGGCAAACCTTCCTCAGAAGAAATTACTGCTCAAAGACCATGAAAAGCAAGCAGATGAACCACTTTGCAGGAACACGACAAGTGTATTTGTGACATTTCAAAATTGCAGTTGACACTTTAATATTTAAACAGAACAGGGGAGACATGGATTATTTATTTTCTTTTACTTTAATTTTACTTCTCAACATAGCTTCCAACTTTGTTATGTTAAAATAAAAATGGCCCCACACTCTGGCACCAGGCTTCTCCACAACTCATCAGGTGGTGAATGTTAACCTGACACTTACAATACACCTAACGTTCTTTCAACTCTGTTGTTCCACCATTTGCTTAGATATTGCTTTGAAATTATACTGAAAATATTTGGCTGCAGGCAAAACTAGTCATATAGAATTTGACTATGATCTATATATTTATGGAGAAAAATTAATCTTCAATGCTTCAAACTTTTTATGCCTCATAATTTTATCAGAAATTTCCAAACATAGCATGAATGGAGCTGCTGGAGTCAGGGGGGAAAATGCCTCATTTTCTTCCTCCATTTCAAATAGAAACATTCTTAAAATGTTCTTCTGAAGTATCCTGCACACAAAACCTCAACACAATCTGATGGAAGTCAAAACTGTGGAAAGACCTAAGAGATTTTTAGCCATGAATAGACATATAAAGTTACTGTGCTTTCCTAAAAAGTAGTACAGGTTTACCTTACAATAAAAGAAACATTTTATAAACCAGTAGTGGAAAAAATAGAGAATATGGCCTGGGAGATAAGAAGAGATTTGGGTTCAAGTTCCATCTCTGACCTATCCTGGTTATCTGACCCTGGTCAATTAACCTCTTAGTGAGTTAACCTCTTAGTTGCCCCAGGCAACTAAATCCCTATGATAATGTCACAAACCAGTTAATAAACATGCAGGTGAATTAAATACAATCAAGAGAGCAACATAGACACTGTATACCACATGAAAAGAGTGCTGAAAGGAAGCTAAATTGTTGGTAATGGAAAAACCAGTGAAAATCCTAGAGAAAAGATAAGAAACCATGTCTGTCATACTCTCATGTCAATGAAATAGGAGAGGACTAGGACAAAATATTATATAAATTGTCAGACAAGATATTTGTATTGGACTTTTTTTTCTTAATTATTTTTCTTTGTCACAAGAGAGGGTGGAGAAAAAAAAAAGGTGGAGAATGGCCAAGATGTAAAGACGAAAGGCACCAATAAAATATTAAAATAAGACAAAATAAAAATACTTGCCAATCAGCTTTGGTAGAGCGTACAAACTAGATGAAAAATTAAGTTAGAAGCTCCTTTGCATCACCTAACAGGATTGAATTTTAATGATAGCATTTCCATAACAAATTCATCCAGCCCCACCTAGCCACTGTTAAGTCAATAGCACAACCCCACCTCCACCCCCAGGGACCTAACTTGCAGTGAAGTCAATTCTTTAGATAGCCACCAATAGAACTCTACCATCAAGTACAGGGAGTCCTCAACATCAGACTAAACATTTGTAATAAGGAAAGATGACACAGATATCTGGTTAAGCTACCTCTGAGCCAGACTGAGCTCAATATTCTACAGACTGGCCAGGTAAATGTGGGTTGACCTGGGTAAAGTGAAATTAGGCTGAGGAGGAGGGGTCCCTAGCTCAGTCAGATACTTCAGAAACCCAGATATTGGTGGCAATTAAACTGCATTACCTGGGATTGTATCCTTGGTAGAGTAGTAATCATAACAGTAATTTAATAATGCTTAAACATCACTTCAAGGTTTGCAAAACTATATACACAGACATATATTATGTTCATACATACGTAAAATGAGATTACATTTGTATTTATATGTGTGCGTATATATGTGTGGGTATAATCCTGTTTTACCCTTAGAAAATACTGAGAAGGAAGTGCTATTATTGTCCCCATTTTATAGATAATTTCATCTCATTCACCAGTTTCAGCTCCTAACATCCATATTCTTGATTATGTTGCTTTAGCTTTTGTGTTCTTGACCCTCAAATGACTGCCCTGAAACCCTTTGACAGTTTCTATTCTTGTTAAAAGAAGAGGAGACAAGTTGGGTAGGCAGCTATGGGTGTGTGTGTGTGTGTGTGTGTGTGTGTAAGATTCCAAGAAGCCTACAGAAGCTTGGCTCTGGTGGTCCAGGGCTTTTCACCTCCCTACTTCCTTGAGTATTGTTTGTGTGACCCTGGATGTTATACTTGTAGGAGGGTAGTAGGTTTATGTGTCATCTATGTGTTTCTTTGCACCCCATTTGCTGTTGATGACTGGGTCCTTCACTACTAGGACACCAGCATGCTGAGTATAGCTCAGAAGGTATCAAAGCAAAGATTGTCTTTTAGGTTCAGCCTCAGATACTTCATGATGAAGTTCTATCCTCTAGCACTGGGAAAATCATAGAGTGATCATAGAACTAGAGAACTAGAGGTAAGAGGTACTGGAGGCCTTTAGCCTGATTCCCTCGTTTCATACATGAGAAAACAGAGAGGCAAGGAAATCATGACTTGCCCAAGGTAACACAGGTAGTTAAGCATCACAGACAGGATTTGAACTCAAGTCATCTGATTTTAGATCCAGTATTATTTCTATTGTACTAGGCTACTTCCTCAGGCAGCTAGGTAGTACAGTGGATAGAGCATCGGGCTTGGAATCAGGAAGACTTATTCTTAAGTTCAAATCTGGCTTCAGATACTTCCTAGTGGGGTGACCCTGAGCAAGTCACTTAACTCGGTTAGCCTCAGTTTCCTCATCTATAAAATGAGCTAGAGAAGGAAAGGCAAACTACTCCAATATTTCTGCCAAGAAAACCCCAAATGGGGTCATGAAAGGTCAGACATGACTGAACAACAACAACAACAAGGTTACCTCCTCAGAATGGACAGGGCATTGTATCTGGATGGAACCAGATTACTGACATTACTGTCATGACCTCCTTCTGGTGCTGAATTTGGGATCACATGGGCCTAAAGGCCAAAGCTGTTCTTGGGTTTCCTATTCTTTTCTTCCCAATCTATTTGCTGTATTAAAACATACCTCTACAAATTTGTCCTCAGCAGGAATAATAGGGGAAAGTCATACCCGACTTGAGTAAATGAATAAGGCACTTATTAAGTGTTTAATGTGTTTACAGCACTATACTAAGAATTGGAGATACAAATAAATTTAAAAAAAACAAAGACAGTCTCTGCTCTCAAGGAGCTCACATTCGAATGGGGGAAAGAACACATGTTGAAGGATTTAATTGCAAGTCAAATGGAAAGGTCCCATGGTCCTTAGGGTGCAGCAGCAAAGCAGATGGTAATGTCTCTTCTTTAATGTCATACCCACTGATAAAATCATACCATTGTCTGATGTTGAATCATTTGACAGTGTCAAGGACTTTGGTGACAAGAACTTTCTTTTCTGGGACTTCAGTAGATGTAGCTGTGGCAGCTGCAGGATTACTCAGCAGAGAGATTGTTCCAGTATTCTGACTGGGCACATCAAGCTAAGAGGCAGGAAAACCCCCTCTACAGAACCTGCCAAAGGTGACCCAGAGCCTTCATGCCTTGCATATGGCTTGCATCAGCCACAGTCCCAAGGTAGCCTTTAAAAATGGGAAGAAAATCATAAGATTGCAAGTATCAAGCTAAAAGGAACCTCAGAGGGGGTCTAATCCTTCTATTCCAACCCTCTCATTTTACAGATGAGGAAATATAGGCCCAAAAGAGATGAAGAGACTTGTCCAGGGTCAGTCATATAGTGAATGACAGAACTAGGATTTGAAACTAGGTCCATCACCTCTGAGCAGGTAGGTGGCACACTGAATAGAGCCCTGGGCTTAGAATCAGGAAGACTCATCTTTGTGAGTTCAAATCCCACCTCAGACACTTACTAGCTATGTAACCCTGTCACTTAACCCTGTTTGCCTCATTTCCTAATCTGTAAATGAGCTGGAGAAGGAAGTGGCAAACCACTCCATTATCTTTGCCAAGAAAACCCCAAAAGGGGTCATGGAGAGTTCGACATGACACAAAATGACTAAAACTTGATATTCTTATTTTAGTAACTCTCTCTTAAAACACTGCGGTATTTTATTTTTCAAAGGACCCTCAATAATTTCCCCCTTTTGAAATAAATCTCATAAACTTAACCCTTCCCAGCAATACAAGGATCTAAGGGATCTCTAAAGGCCTCTTGATGGAAAATGCTATCCACATCCAAAGAAAGAACTCTGGAATTTGAATGCAGATCGATGCATCCTCTGTGCTATTTTTTTTCTCTTCTGTTGAGTTTTGTTTCCTCTTTCTGGTGGTTCCTCCTGTTGGTTCTAATTTTTACTTACAATATCACTAATCTGAAAATATGTTTAATAAGAATGTATATATATAGCCTATATCAGATTGTGTGCCGTCTTGGGGAGGGTGGTAGGGAGGAAGTGGGAGAAAAATTTTAAACTCAAAACCATATGGAAATGATTGTTGATAAATCAAAATAAATTAATTTAAAAAAAGAATCTTAACTCATAGTAAGTGCTTAATAAATGTTTGTTCCATTAAAAAAAAAGTCTCATCTGAGCATTTGAAGACAAGGGCCTATCTATGTATTGGCCACCCATAATGATTATATGCCATCATTATGAGTAACTTAGTTGACTAGATATATTAGTGCCTGTCAAGATCTTTTTTGGATTCTGACTCTGTCATCCCATGTGTTAATGACCCCTAGCTTTGTGTCATTTGCACACAAATGTCAAAGTCACAGATAAAAATATTAAGCAGCACACAGGCCAAGTCTAAATTCCTGAGGCTTTTCAATAGAAGCCACCTTCCAAGGTGATATTGAATAATTAATGACTGCTCCTCAGAATCAGTCATTCAATTAGTTTCAAGTTCTACCTAATTGTAACTTTGTGACCTTGGGTGAGTCATTTCCTCTGTGTTCCATTTCAGTTACCCTATCTCTAAAATGACAGGTAGGGATTAGATAATATATTTAAATTCCTTTCTTTCTCTCAATCTATGATCCTGTAAGGGAGCAAACTGCCCCCTTTATTTCCCTGAATATGATATCCAAGCATTTAAACTCACCAGTACACAATGTTAAAGAAAAGATGGTACTGGAGCAGACTTACTTGGTACTGTTTTAAAGGCTTAAAAAAAAATGCCCATGACTCCTAGTTAGGTTTGTATTTCCCATTTGCAAAGGCCCTCAAGGATCCCAAGTGTGCTTATGGCAAGATATGTAAATCTATACTAATAATTAGGCTGATTAAAAGAATACATGAAATGTCTTAATGCAGTAGCAAGCTCCGCAACTAACGACTAATTTTAAGCAGTGTATGACATTAACCTATGCTCCCAAAAGCACATTAAGATTTTCAAAATATGGCACTTTTTCCTTGTACTGCAGGCATACAAATGGTGTCCAATTTATTTTAAATGGCATTCCCGCACACAACGTTGGTGACATAATTAAGAAATGTATGCAGCCCATTACTAATTTAACACAGTTCAGTGTTATCATCAGAAAACCGTGTGTGGCCCACGGTGTCACAACCAAATTTATGCACTGTAAATACAAATATATTTTATTCATAGAGAAGTCTTGCAACTTCAATTATGCAATGAGTATTTATTTGGAATTCATTCTTTTTCTAGTTTGATAGCCATCATTAATTCATGTGCAACTGATTAAGCCTGCTGAAGAGCTTTAGCGGAACATCTTAAAAGACAAAATCGATTTGTAGGGGTCTCAATTTTTCATTGCTTTTCACACAGAGAGAACTATCTCTGTCATGGATAACATCACTGCTGATTATCTGAAAAATCACGAAGTAGGCTGGATTTGCCTTGGATACCATCCACCTTCCCCTTTCAGCACTTTCTCCTCTTAGTGATCTATTTCTCCCAATGCTTCCTCCCACCCAGCATGGCCGCTGCCCTCATGCTACCCTCAGGATACCACAGTGGATAAAGTGCCACCTAAGGTATTGTTAGTCTTAGCTCAAACCCTGCCTTCTGCGGATGGCCTTTCATGGTCCCTCCCTCTGTGAACTCTTCCCGTATAATTTACTTTGCATCTACTTTATACGTATCTTGTATTTATTTCACTTTTCAACTTGTCTTGCCCCATTAGAATGTAAGTTTTCTGAGGATAGACATTGCTTCGCTTTTGTTTCTACACTTATTGCTTAGCACAGGACCTGGCACAGAGTAGGACAGTGTTAGGGACAGGATCTGTGATTTCATTGCTACCGGAATTCCTGGCTGAGAAAACTCCCTCAACCTATACAGGTGGACATCTCTTTTGAGACTTAGTCTTTTAGAGTTGCCTGGGATACTAAGGACTTAAGAGACTTGGCCAGAATCACATAGCCTATGTTTGTCAGTCAGAAAACTCAGGTATCCCTAGCTGTAAGGTCTCTCCTCTTTATACTAAACCAGGTTGCTCTATTGGCACATAGTGAATAGTAAATAAATGTTTGTTAATTTTTTTTTAATTTTATTTTGAACCTAAGAAATAAAACAAGCATTTAATGATTGAATATGTCCCTAAAATAAATCTTTTGGTATTCCAAGTGCCTAGGATAGCATCTTGGACTTTTTCCCTCCTGTCAATTTCTGACTTCAGCTGCATAGGGGAGTATAGAAACTCCATCCACCAATACATATCATTAACTTGGCTGCAATTGAAAGTATCAGAGTTGTCTGTGTGCAAAAGAGGGGTGATTTGCTCACCCTCACACATCTAGACTATGTTAAAAGGCAGTATCTGAACTTAGATCTGGCTGACTCCAAGGTCATTTTTTAGGTGTTTAATAAGTATTTGTTGAATTCAGTTGGATAAGAGAATTTCACTGGTCACCAGGAGGACTCTTTTAGGGCAAAGAGAGAGTCTGGTCTCAGTATCCTTGATATCCCAACAACATTAAATTGAGATAAATTATTATATACAGTAATAGCAATATTGTTTTAAGAACAACTTTGAGTGACTAAGTCATTTTGACTACTATAAATGCCCAAATTAACTATAAAGGACATATGAAGGAAGATGACATCTGTGTCCAGAGAACAGAATTTTACGTGTGTGTGTGTGTGTGTGTGTGTGTGTGTGTGTGTGTGTAATGGTATCCATCTTTAGGGTCGGGGGGAGAAGAAAAAAGAAAAAAGAGAAAGTTACATGATAACTTTAATATATATGTATATATACTATATTACATATTTAAAAGGAATAGCAAGTTGTACATAATAGATTTGCAGTTTCATGTGCAAGCATTTTTTTCTAATCTACTATGTTATGGAAATTTTTGTTTTATTTCGTAAGTTCAAGAATAAAAAGAAAAAAAACAATTGAAATAAATTGAATAAGAAGGAATGCTATAGATGGTCTGACTGTAGTTTCCCTGTTTCTTGCTCCAAATGAATATATGAAATAGGATGAAGGAATATACTAGCCTCGCAAGTTGAAGCTGCTACACTCCCCATTTTAAACACTAGACTGTCATACTCTTTGTAACATGACTGTGATTCTTTCCCTGACTAGAGTTTGCTGTGAAAGGGAGAACAGCTGCTCCCTCTGACTTGCATTTTACTGAGTTCTCTATGGAGATTTGCCACTTGGGTTGCAGACTGTGCCATAACAGAAAACCAAAAAGGGAGAAAAATTGAAAGATAAAATACCATAATCATCAAAAGTATGTGACTTTGGGGATGGGGAGAGCTTTGGGATGTGCTGAGTAGAAGAACATTTCTCTCAGTCCCAGCTAGGAATGAACATGCTAGCTATAGCTCTCTCTTCTCTTACATTGTGTCTCAGTAACAAGAGGGGATACCAACCTTCAAATCAGGCTGAACACTAAGACTGGTTAGGGAGGCTGGTAAAGTGAATTTACTCTGGCTTCCAATGAAAATAGTTTTAATGATGTGCACACATCATAAAGGAAAAACAATTTCCTTACCCCTTAATAATGGTACCAGAGTCAAAATGAGATAGTAGGCAATGTTGTTATGCCCAGCAGACAATGTTGACCTGAATGGATTTTAAAGGGCCCATATGCCTGGGCATCAGGCATGGAGATCCATCCCTACCCTGCTTCTGGTCACTCCTTGGTTTTTTTCTCCCTGCGTCCTTGAGGCCATGATCCCTATCTGAAGAGCATTCACTGGCAGATTCTCATATTGCAAGGCATGAAAATTGGCATTAGCTAAATCCTCTAGCCTCTCCAAACCATCACTTGTCCACACTTCTACCAGAAAACATTCAGTTCACAAACCATGCACTAAAAGAAATTATCTTAATCAGCAATTCTAAAATCTTTGTTTACCTGAAAATGAGTAGGTTGCTCCTAGGAACTTAAATATTCAAAAGGAGATTTTTTTTCAGATTTGCCTCCTCATTTCCTTTTATCTTGGGATAGGAGAATATATGTTTGTATGTTTACGTGCATTGTTAATTATTGGCTGTTTTGACTTCATTTTCCTTGAAACATTTGATAATGTTGCACTATTGATTACTCCTTCTTTCTGGATACTGTCTCCTTTCTGAGTTTCTATGAAGATTTACTCAATTGATTGTCTAATTCTCTAATAAGATTCTCTATTTTTTCCCTTTCCCTCTCTAATCAATCTTTCATACCCCACCAGACTAATCTTAACTATGCACAGGTCTGACATTATTTCCTTCCTCTGTTCAAAACACTTCAGTGACTCAAAACTTAAATCCTATAGTATTTAGAGAAGAAAATTAGCAGCGTGAAACATAGACTTCATTGAGACCAATTATTAAATAAAAAAACCTTGGATTTTACTACTGATTCCTTTTATTGGTTTTTCTTTCATTTATTCTGAAAGAATAACAGAGAATGAGCAAGTGAGGGATAATGGGAAATGTGCCATAGTTTGAGTAATAGATAAACACAAAAGATTCTATTTGTACAAACCGGATCATGGACGACAATCCTCACAACAATCCTATGAAGTAGTGCTATTATTATCCCCATTTTACAGATGAAGAAATTGAGTCAGAAAGAAGTGAAGTGACTTGCTTAGGGTCACATAACTGATGTCAGGTTTTATTGACTTCACATCCAGAATGCTGTCCATTGTGCAACTAGTTGCCTATAGATAATAGGACCGTCAATTTATAGCACAAAGGGACCTAAAAGGCCATCTAGTTCAACTACTTTAATTAAAAAATGAAGAATCTGAGGCTCTGGGAGTTTTAGTGATTTGTCCAGGGACGCATAGGCAATATGCATCAAAGGTATGATCTGAACCCAGATCCTCTAACTGTAGAGTCAGTATTCTATTCATTGATTAAACTATCTGGAAAAGAAGTTGATTTCTGTTAGAATGGTCAAATTAGTTTTCTTCTTTCCAATTAAAAATAATCTAGTATTCCATCCAAGTAAATTGTTAATGAGTTCAGAAAAGCTAGTGGTCTTTGAAGCCATTTTTGATGTGCTCTGTCTGTCTGTCTCTGTCTCCCTCTGTTCCTGTCTCTCTCTCTCTCTCTCTTTCTGTCTCTGTGTCTGTGCCTTTTTCTGTCTCCCTCTTTGTCTCTATGTCTCTGTCTCTGACTCTCTCTGTCTCCCTCTCTGTCTCTCTGTCTGTCTCTCTCTTTCTCTGTGTTTTCTGTATCTCTCTGTCTCCCTTTCTCTGTCTCTCTGTCTGTCTCTGTTTCTGTCTCTGACTGTCTCCCTCTGTGTCTCTCTTTCTGTGTGTCTCTGTCTCTCTGTCTCTATCTCTGTGTCTCTGTGTCTCTGTCTCTGTCTCTCTGCCTCTGTCTCTCTCTCTCTCTCTCTCTCTCTCTCTCTCTCTCTCCCTCTCTCAGAAGCTTTCAGACCACCTAGTCCAATTTCCTCTTGGTTGATTTCTCTCCTTATCAGGGTTCAGTAGCAATTGTTTTATTGCAATGTGTTTATGAGAAATGGGTGTGTTTTTTTTTCCCAAGGTGCCAACAGCCCTAAGCTTTATTGGTTTATTGCTGCTCTGTGCACTGGTACACGTCTCTTGGATTCACCTGCCAGTGTAAGGGATTAAGGGGCTAAGTGAGTCTGACTAGAGCAGGAATCTTTCAAATGTGTTCCTCTCGCTCAACTCTTTTACAGGCAATTTTTATTTAACCAAAAAAAAAAAAAAGTCCCTTGATACAACACAGTAACAAAACAATAACATCTCTCAGGTGCCACTCAATCTCTCTCCACACCATCTTGTGAGAAAAATTAAGGTATTTCTTTCATTTAAAAAGAAAAAAAAATGACCTATTAGACAATAACCTTATTTCTCCGTCTTGTCATTTGTTACCCAGAATTAATCTGAATCTGCTGATGTTCAACCTTTCCTGAGCCAGCCCACCACCCTTAAGTTCCAATGATGGCAGCATACACAGCTCACAGGGAAATCACTTGCATTAACTAAAAATCCCTTTTGCTACATGTAGTCTTGTTCTATCCCTAGGTGACAACTGGGTACAGCCTCCCTCTAACTCAATAAGGCCCTATAACAAGGAACATTTCCACACTCAGAGCTGAGGCAGTGAGGAACATTCCAAGGTCAAACAACTCACCATTATGATTCCATCCTTTGAATTTTGTACCTCTGCTTTTAAGTCCCATTCAAAAGTCCCCTTCAAAAAAACAGAATATAGCAATATTTTTGTGATAACAAAGGAATGGAAACAAAATCAATGGTTATCGATTGGAGAATGGTTAAACAAACCATTACATATGAATGTGATGTACAAATTTTTGTACCTGAACAGAATATTACTATACCATAAAAGCTAATGAATATGAAGAATACAGGAAAGTATGTGTGGGCTTTTATGAACTGATGCAAAGTGAAGTAAGCAGAACCAGGAAATAAACACAATAAACTACAGAAATATAACAAAAAGAAAAAAAACTGAATACCGAGTAATTTTAATTATCAAGCTCAAGCCCAGAGAAGAACTGAGAAAAATCATCCTCCCTTCCTTTACTATGGAGTTGGGAGTCTATGGAAGTGGGTCATTGTAAATACAGTCAAAGTGGATATGATATGTCAGTTCTGCTGAAATGCTTTTTCTTCTTTTTAAAGTAATTTTTGCAAATGATGATTAACTAAATAAAATAGGGGTAGTATATTCAGAAATAAATGTGTTGTTAAAATGATTTTGTCTTGACCAAAAATAAAGAAGTCAAACAGTGTAACAGATTGGATGTACAATATACAAAAGCAAATAAACACAGCAGCATAGAATTCGATAAAACCAAAGAACCCAGTTACTAGGATAGAATTCATTATTTGATAAAAATTGCTAGGGAAACAGGAGAGCAATCTGGCATAAGTCAGGTGCAGGCCAATACCTCACAACACAAACCAAGAAGAGCTCCATATGTGCACATGACCTTGACAAAAAAGATCATATCATAAACAAATTAGAAGAATAATAAAGAAATTACCTTAAGATTTATGGATATGGGAGGAGTTTATGACAAAAAATATGATGGAAAGACTCATATAAGACAAAATGAAAAAATTTGATATTGTAAAACTTTTTGCGTAACAATTTAATATAGTCAAATTTATAAAGGAAAGAGGTAATTAGGGAAAATATCTTTGTAGAAAGTTTCTCTAATATACATATATCTCATGTATTAACATATGTATAATATGTCTAATATATTATATATTTGTATATAAATTCTAACATATATCTAATTTATAATTATATCTATATTAACATATATACTTTAATGTATTATATCTAATAATATAAATTCAAAGTTCCACACACAGTATAATATATGAAATATAAATATGTGCTTACATATAAATATGTAACTATGCATTAATATGTATATATGTATGTAAAATCAGTCTCATAAATATGGAACTGATTCAAAGAAAGAAATCTAAGCCATCAATAATCATAGGGGAAAAAATGCTCTAAAGCACAAATAATTAAAAAAATGCAAGGTAAGACAACTTTGAGGTTCCACCTTACAGTAACCAGACTAGAAAGGGAGATAAAAGAGGAAATTAACAAATGTTGGAGGGACTGTGGGAAAACAGGTACAGCTGCAATTTGATCCAGCCATTCTGGAAAACAATTTGAAACTATGCCCAAAAGATTACATATATCCTTTGCCCCAGTTATACCACTACTAGATCAAAGAAAGAAAAAAAAATTTATATGTACAAAATATTTATATAAGGGTGTTTTGGAGGGGGGGAGGGCACGGGAGGATTGGTCATAAATGAAAACTAAAGGAGAATCCACTTATGGATGAAAGGTTAAGCAAATTGTAGTGTCTGAGTGTAATAGAATATTATTATACCATAAGACTTGACAAAATGGACTGTTTCAGAGGAAATTAAGTCCTTTATTAATGGATACCAAATAAAGTTAGAATTAGAAGAGTCTATACTGTAATAACATTATAGAAAGAAACTTGAAAGACTTTAAAACTCTGATCAACATGATGATAAAGCATGAATATGAAAGATTGAAGATGAAATATACCACTTATCTCTTACTAGAGAAGATGAACTTACAATGAAGAAAAAGTCATATATTTTCAGACATGGCCAAAGTGCGAATTTATTTTGCCACTCTATGCATCAGCTTTCTTTTTCTTTTTTTTCCCTCAATGTAGGTGGGTTGTCAGTGGGAGGTATGTATTAGTAAAAGAAAAGATAAGTAGTTTAAATATAATTATGAATAGCAATGTTATCAAAGATATCACATTTTGAGAAATTGCACCAAAAAGCAAACTTAGCCAACACATTATAATTATTGATATTTTATACATTATAAATATCTACGTATGCTACATTATTTTATATTTAAGTTTAGTTTATATGTTACTAAAAGTTTAATAAATTCCTTTAAAATAAAAATGTTTTTAAAAAGAAATGAATGTGTTGTAAAAAAAATGAAGGGCATCAATAAAAATAAGAAAAAAATTAAGAATACTTTTAAAGTTTTTATCAGTTAACACCTTAATTATCAGTTAACACCTAACCTAGATTTAGTTGACAACAGGCCAGGAGAAAGAATGAAAAAGAGGATAATTGGGGTGGGGAGAGGTAGAAAGAATGAGAAAGTGAGAGAAGTGCTTCTAGCTGAACAGAAAGGGTCCAAGGAAGGAAGAAAGGGGCAATTGACAGGCAGAATTCCCCCACAGATAAACTTACTTTATTTAACTAACAATCTGGCCAAGGACTATCTCTGTTCCTTCAAGTCCCAAAAGAATTAATTTTAGACTTGACTTGCAGTCAGCTCTTTTTTTTTTTGGTGGGGGTCAGAGTATAAGAGGGATAGAAGAGGAGGGCTAATACAGAATGTTAATTTAGTAGGTGCTATGTGTGATTAAAGGAGATCCTATGGACATTGGTTCCTGGGCAACCATTCAGTGGTCAAGGGGATTATAGTCATAAGGAAAGAGAAGGATGTGTTAACTTTCACCTTTCATTCCCTTCTCTTCTTCTGCCCATCCCCTAATCTCAACTATATTGTCCTCCCACTTCCACCCCAATTTATCTAGGCTGATCAGAAATAACATTAGATGAGAGAGGTTTTCAGCTTCCAAATCCAAATAGTTCTATGTCTTGAGACTGAATTATAGGCCATGAATCCTGAAAAACCTTTTATTTAAACTTTAAAGACTTCTGGTCACACCTTTACCCACCTGCACTGCTGCATCTTGAACTCTTTACCAATGATCCAAATCAATCAACAAGCAATGGTTTGTAAGATCTACAGTTCAATTTTTGGTTATTATTATTCAATCATTTCAGTCACGTCCAACTCTTCATGACCCCATTTGGAGTTTTCTTGGCAAAGATACCAGAGTGGCTTGCCATTTCCTTCAGTTCCTTTTACGGATGAGGAAACTGAAGCAAACGGTTAAATTACTCACCCAGGGCCACACAGCTAGTAAGTATCTGAGGCCAGATTTGAACTCAGGAAGAAAAGTTTTCCTTATTCTAGGCCTGGCACTCTATTCACTATGCCACCTAGCTGCCCCTGTGGCAGTGCTGTGGGGTAAATGGAAAAAACATCATTCATTCATTCATTCATTCACTTACATATAATATTCCTGCATTATTAAATTGGATCTGAAGTACAAGAATGCCAAAATTACAAAAAGTGAATGTAAAATATAATTATACCATTAATAATAAGAACAAAACAGAGGCCTCCAAAGGGAGAAAGAGCAGCAGCATATTGTCAGATACTTGAAATGAGCTATTGTAGTTACTACAGTTAGAAAATAAGAGTTTTAGGGGCAGCGAGGTGGCACAGAGGATAAGCACCAGCCTTGGAGTCAGGAGGACCTAAGTTCAAATTTGGCCTCAGACACATGACACTTACTAGCTGTGTGACCCTGGGCAAGTCACTTAACCCCAATTGCCCAAGCAAAAAAAAAAAAAGAAAGAAAGAAAGAAAAAAGAGAAAAGAAAAGAAAAATAAAGAAAAAAAGAAAAAAAAAGAAAATATGAGTTTTAACCCTCTTAAGGAGCTCACACTCTTAACTCTAGTGACAAAACAAGCCCATATAAAGCAACTAAACAGTAATATGTTGTGTTGACTGAAAATACAATAAGAAAAAAAGGATTAGAATCATAACCATAATATGAGGAAGATGACTTTAAAACACTTATTATAAATAAAGTGTTATTAAGGTCAGCTAAAATAAAATTTAAAAAACTATAAATTAATTAGGCTTAATTCAATGAGAAAGTAAGAATCACATTGTATGCACTGAACTCAACTCTAGATCATAAGAGAACAGGTTATCTGCTTGAAAGAGTCAGGATCTGTACTTGATTTTGCCTAATAGGCCAAGAAGTCATGAGTGAGAACATGAAAAGATCTTGACAGGTTAGAATACTGAGCTGAATCAAATAATTTGAAACTGAATAATAATCAAAGTAAAGCCTGAGAACTCTAGAAATTCGAAGTTGGGAGGGACCTTCCTGTCTGTCCAGTGAGCTGCACATGTGAAAAAGAATGCATCTATAATATAACACAGAAGCAAGCCTACAGTGACTAGAGTCATCATTTCCTTTGAGTTTCAAGAATTAAAGATAAAAAGTAAAAGTGAAAGGATTAGGGAGTATCTTTGTTCTATAGGGTTCTTCTGAACCACAGAGATCTTTTTCAGAGTGGGTCCACATCAATATTGTTATTCTGGCATTGATTATCACAAGATAATTGCTGGGAATAGTCATACTTTGTATTGCAGAACCTCATATTTTGTTTTCACTGCTAATAAAAACGTTCCTTGGAAATCACTTTTTGTGAAGCACTTTTACTTATCCTGGGATGTGTCTCAGAAGATCCTCACAACAACCCTGTGAGATAGGTCCAATAGAAATTACTATCCTCAGTCTACAGATGAGGTAACTATTGCACAAAGTGACTTGGTTATGGCCAAGCATCTGAGGCAACATTCAAATTTAAATTCAAGTCTTTCTTCTTTCTAAGAACAACATGCTTTGCACTATACGTCTGTTGCATGTAATTACTTTGGTGTTTTGTTCCTTATTTCCAGGATTCTTTTCCCCAGCAGTGGGAGAAAGATCTTTCAATTACTGGGTTGAAGTGACAGTTATGGGCAGTAACCTTCAGTTTTCAAATTCCTGGTGAAATTTCTACAGCTCAGTGGCATACCTTCAAAGAATATAAGTAGATGTCATGTAATTATAGACAATTTAGTGACTGTTCCTTATGAATTTTTAAGTTGATAGAAGTTCTGTATATTTCTTGTTCCAGGTCATTAATACCCAGTTGTGAATAGAATAGACTGGTCTAGGTTTCTTTTAAAAAAAAAAAATTAAAGAATGGTAAGGGGGAATTATTCTGCTCAAAATTCTGTACCATTTACTAGAAGCTAGCACTTAGCTCCATTCCCAAAGGACTGTTAATTAATTGAAGAAAACTCTAGTTAATCATGTAACTATATTGGTTATAAGTCCAAAATTAGTGAATTGGTTGCAAACATATAGTTTTCTACTCATTGAGGAAGACCATTCATCCAGGTAAATATCTCCTGCAGGAATTTAGCACAAATCCTCAAAATCATTGCACAACGAAGTGTGTTAAGGGCTACTCAAACTTTGCTGTGAAACCTCTAACATTTATATGGGAAAAACTCAAATTCGCTGTTTTCTAAAAGTCCCTAATCACTGAAAAAGCTGATGGGCTGCCTGGAGGAAGTAAGATGGGATGCTGATAGAGAGAGGCTAGAGAGTACCCTGTAATTAGAGATCTTCAAAGAGAGGCTGAATGATGCCTTAGGAAGAAACTGAACTGGATAATTGCTGAGGTACCTTCTGACTCTGCAATTCTAGGATTCCATGATATTTTTTCCTATGCTCATAGAAGAAATTTAAAGGACTCCATCAAAGCGGTATGTGTATGTGTATGTGTGAAAAAGAGGACAGACATATCTTGAGGGGAGAGTGAGGGATAATCAATGAACAACCTACACGAGGCCCCCAGCTTGTTGGGTAGACCCCCACCCCATGGTGAACTTAAGGGATGGCATTGACAGTAATTAAACAAGATAAGTAGTCAAGGGTAGGCTTGATCTGCATCACTAAAAAGAATACTCACCCCAATGAGATCACAAATCCCTTTCAGTGTTTGAGTGAGTAGTCTTCCCACCTCAGATAAATGAACAAGGAAAAAAGCAGACAGATAATTTGACAGACACAAATGAAGTTGACATGGTATGGTAGAAAAGTCATTGGAGTTGGAACAAGAGGACCTGGGCTCCAATAATACCTTTGTCATTTTGGGCAAGTCACTTGAACTCTCTATACCTCCATTTCTTCATCTTTAAAATAAGGGGGTTTGATGAGATAACCTTTTCAGCTTTAAATTGGTGATCCAATGATCCCCTGACAGCTCTGGTAAAGGTGATATTTTCATTTAATTGGCTCTTTTGGGCACCCTTATCTCTCATTCTTTCGCCCTTCAAACTTGTATCTTTCCCTGCCCTTCAGCATCTCCCACTTTGGAAACAAACACACCTTGGCACATTCATCACTCTAACTAGGAATTAAATACTTCACACAGCTGTCTAGAAGTCAGAGGTACTGCCAGGTAACAAAAGGAGTGCTAGAATGGAACATAGGAGAATAAATTCTCACTCTACTACACGTTCATGATGTGACCTTGAATAAGTTGTTTAACCTCCCTGGGGCTCAGACTCCTCACTTTCAAGATGAAGGAGTTGGACTTATTGGAGGTCTTCCCACAAAAGCTAAACAACCACTTACCTATCAGTTATGTTTTAGAGAGGTTTTCTGTGAAAATGTGGGTTGGATTAAACAATCTCTAAGATGCCTTTGAGCTCTGAGATTCTATGATTTGACAGACTCTAGGGTCCCTCATAGCATTAAGGTTCAAGGATCCTGAGACACTATTTCTTGGGTATTTGTTCTTCAAAGCAGAAATAGCTAATGATGTAATGTTTTTCAGTAGTTCCTTCTTGAGCCACATTTTTCCTTCCACTAATTTGCTTCCACCTCTGATTTTTGCAATCAGGGTGTAAACAATGTTTCCCCCCACCCACCTACCCAATCTTATCTCCCTGTTATATTAAATGATTGCTTTCAGATGTTCACAACTTGTTGACCATGAAAGGTAAGTGTTTAAATTATGCATAAAATCCGTTTTGTCACATACTTTTCCACGCACATGGCCCTTCAATGCAAAGTAGAAAATCTATTGATCTTAAAATTATACCATACATTATGTGCAGAACAACAATTACATGCTACAGATCATGCTGAATTAAAAATGGGCACTGAATATAAGAATTTGACAAAAAAAGGAAACTTTTCCTTCCTCAAAATAATTTATGTCATCTAGTAAGCACATGTAGGGTGGAGAACCATACATATGCAGTTAAAGACCTGAAAACCCCAAATCATCCTTGCAGGATTTCTTGGAGTAAAAGGCTTTCAATAAAACAATGTATCTCTCAGTCGACTTTAGAGGAAAGATGTCAGTGATTACATTGCTCACACCCTATAAGGAAGGTAGAAATATGGTCTGTACCCTGATCATCATGTTCAATACTTAAATCATCACAGATATCCACAGAGAAAACAACAGTGGGGACAACTTGTCATTTCAGTTCTTGACAAAATGGAGAAAATCTCAGTATCATTTATTCCAGGTAAAGAACACATCAAAAACTTTATGCCTATGCAGAGCTTATGCCTATGCCAACTTCAAGCCTATGCAAAATAGGCAACCAGCTAGATAATCATCTTAGGGATTCTGAAAGGGCACCTGAGAAAAAGTTCCACCACCATAGTCCATAATGGCTAAAATCTTGAATATTAGCTTTATTTCTTAAGGATTTTCCCAAGGAGTTCAGCTTTTCAACTTGGTTAAGTAATTAGAAGAAAAACTCTGTACCTCAGTAAATAGAGGGCCAGTGTTGATCTGAGTTCAAGGGCTGCCTCTGTCATATAATAGCTATATAACCACAGTCAAGTCAATTAACCTTGAACACCCAGGCATCACTCTAAAACCATAATTTGCAATCTACATAGGTGGAGCAAGTTTCTACAACAAGAAATTATTATAGGGATGAAATTATGGATCCAGATCAAGTTGGAGGTAGGGGGAATCATTGGAAGCAATAGTAGACTAGGACTCAGGAGACCAGAATTCAAATCCCAACTGTAACATTTGGAAAGTGTGATATCAGAGGCAAATCATTCAATCTCTCTGAATCTCAGTTTCCTTATCTGTGAAATGAAGATAATGCTTGCATTATTGTTGTTCAGTTGTGTTCAACTCTTCATAACTCCATTTGAGGTTTTCTTGGCAAAGATACTGGAATGGTTTGTAATTTCTCTCTCCAACTCATTTTACAGATAAGGAAACTGAGGCCAATGAGGTAAAGTGACTTGCCCAAGATCACACAGCTAGTAAGTGCCTGAGGTCAGATTTGAACTCAGGAAGAGGAGTTTTCCTGACTTTAGGCTTGGAACTCTATCTACTGCACTACATAGCTGCCAATATTTGTATTACCTCTTCATTAAGTTATTGTTGAGAAAAGTTCTTCAAGTGCTAAATAAATGAGTTGTCATCTTGGAAAAGGAAAAAAGAAATTAAGTTAATCAACAGGAATTAGTTTATTAGTTAGCCATAGTAGGTGCTTAATAAATGTTTATTGATTAATTCATTGGTTATCCCGCATCATTTCCTAACTCTGTGGCAGGGATCAATAGATCATACATCTAGAGCAGGAAGGGACCTCAGAGACTACTCTTAACTTTCTCATTTTACACGTGAGGAAATTGAGGCCTAAGGTGGTTAAGTAACTTGCCCAAGACCACAAAGGTAGTAAGCATCATTGAGGAGATCTGAACACAGCCCTTCTGATTATGAAGCCAATGGTCTTTCCATATGGCCTCTTTTGGGGACAGTTAGGCTATTAGGGACCAGAGAACTTTAGAAAGGTAAGTTGAGGGGAAGAAAGAAGGGGAAAAGTTTTAAAAAGTCCAGTAAGGCAGTAAAAGTCAGGGCTCTGGGCATCAAGCAGACAGCATAAGGTAAGAAGGTAGGAGAAACCAAGAAGAAGTCTCTAAAACCAGGAGTCAAGTACCTCCAAAATAAGCTGCTCCCTCTTCACAATTTTGCCTTGACCTACTCTTCCACAGACAAAATCACAAACATGAGCACCAGTATGGACGTAAGCAAACCTCTTTCTGAGGGTACCTTCAATATTAGTTTAAAAGGAAGGGGCTAGAACTTTTTAAAATTACTATAAACTTGGTCACAGAAGACACCAACAAGGTCTGCTGCCTGTTAGATGATAACGGATATATTTTTACATTCATATTGAGTATATTTTTACAGTACTCATGATATATAGAAGAATTAGAACTAATGGGAGGAACCACAAGAAAGAAGAACTAAAATAAAACAACAAAAGAAAAGGAGAGCAAATAGTATGCTTCCATCTGCATTCAGACTCCATGGTTCTTTTTCTGGATATGGATAACATTTTCCATCATGAGTCTTTTGGAGTTGTCTCAGATCCTTGCATTGCTAACAGCTAAGTCTATCAAAGTTGGTCATCACATAATGTGGCTGTTACTGTGTACAATGTTCTCCTGGTTCTGCTCATTTCACTCAGCATCAGTTCACATAAGTCTCTCCAGGTTTTTCTGAAGTCCACCTGCTCATCATTTCTTATAGCACAATAGTATTCCATTACATTCATATTCCACAACTTGTTTAGCCATTCCCGAATTGATGGGCATCCCCTCAATTTCCAATTCTTTGCCACCACAAAAAGAACTACTATGAATATTCTTGTACATGTGGGTCCTTTTCCAGTTTTTATGAACTCTTTGGGATACAGACCTAGAAGTGGTATTTCTGGGTCAAAAGGTATGCACAATTTTATAGCCCTTTGGGCATAGTTCCAAATTGCCTTACTGGACAGATGGATTAGTTCACAACTCCACCAACAATGCATTAGTGTTCCAATTTTCCCACATCTTCCCCAACATTTATTATTTTCCTGTTTTGTCATATTAGCTAATCTGATAGGTCTGATGTCATACTTCAGAGTCGTTTTGATTTGCAGATGATAATGGATATTAATGGGTTAACTAAATCAACTATTTACATTTTCATTAAATAGGAAAAAAAATTAAATGCTATAGGCTACATTTGAGCAAAATAAAAACACAGAAGAAATTGTTCTGTGACTACTTCCAAATAGGCTATGTGCAATATTGCAAGGGCATAAGGAGTGAGAGAATAGACAGCTATTACATATAACTCTTTCTAGAAGTACGAGAGTGAAAGTTCAGAGAGACATAAGCCTTAAGGGGATGACCCATTCAAGTGAAGGGTTTTGTTTTTGTTTTGTTTTGTTTTGTTTTTTGCTTTGGTTTGTATTGGTGTGTTTTGGTTTTTAATGGATGAGGGAGTCCTGAATATGTTTATAGACAATAGGAAAGAACCAGGATATTTTGAAAATAAGCAACAGAGAGGGAACAACTGAAGGGAGAAATCAGAAGGTAAAGGGACCCAGGAGACAAGCAGTGGGGCTGACATGGCAAGTAGAAGGCTCTCACTTCATCTTCTGAACTAGAGCAAAAGAGAAAAGAATGGATGAATATACAGGGTTTTGAGATGTGGAATATAGATGAGGGTGCTCACAATTAGTGACCTCAATTATTTCACTAAATGAAAAAATTCTGCTAAAAATAGTGATGTGGAGATAATATTGGAGGCTTGAGGGAGGAGAAAAGATCTGAAATAAACACAATGGCAATTTTAAAAAATTCAGCCTGGGTACTTAAAAGGCTCTATTACCTTTTGTCTTATATGTATTGATATTATAATCTCCCTGTGGATCTATAATATTGTGAATGGGGATCACTCTCTTCTCATCTTGTGTGTGATTCTTGTCCATGTCCTATATGGTCCAGAGGAAAGAGCACTGACTTTGGAGCCAGAGGACTGGGTTGGTATTGTGCCTCTGATACATATGAACTTAGGAACTTTGGGCGAGTCACTTTATCTTCCTCACTTTCAGTTTCCTCATCTGCAAAATGAGAGAGTTGACTGGCCTAACTAACCTCTGGGCTCTCTTCTAGCTTAAGAGCTGTGATTTTCTCACAAATCCTCCAAGAGCATTTGTTCCTTCTAGACCTTTTTTTTTTCTTCTTCTATTTCATAGATACTAGAGCAGATGGGCTAGGTCCATTCATCCATCATTCCTCACTCTTGCTATTTGACCAACCCAACTTCTTTTCCCATGATATAGTCCCTGGCTTATAGTTTTACTAGCACTTCTAGCACTTCTTGGTTGGTAATTTCCTAGAGTCTATTTCCATCTACCATAAATGGTTTTCACTTGCCCTTTGGGCCAGTCACATTTTAAAAATTCTTCTAAAATGGTGGGATTTCATGACTCCCAACCCAATAGCATCACTAGGAGAATATTCATGTTTAAAAGATTGATTTTTGTGGCAGGAAGAAGCTTTAGATCATTGGAAGCACTGTAAACTTGGGATTAATCAAATGGACTACTCATCTAACTGCATAGCATGGTCTGAACAGTGATGATTTTTCATCCTTTTTTTTTTTCTCCGTAGGTTATTAGATTGATCTCCTCTGAGCAGACATTGACCTCAGGAATGTTCTGTGTCTTCATTCACTCAGTGCAATGTTATTTTCCAATAGGAAATTTTCAGTAGGAATATTTAGAAAAACTTCATGACCTACAGGGAATCTCTCTTCTTTTTTTTGAACTCTGTGTTGGATAGTGTCAGTGTCTCCCTGACAGTGGCCAAGAACTTTGGTGAGAATAAACCTCCTGTTGTGTTCTTTGCTTAATAACAGTCATTGGAAGATTGCTTAGATATAGTTATCTCTTTAGTTGTAGCTAGCAAGGAATATTTTATGATCTTAATGATAAAAAATACCCTGTTGGAAGACAAGCAATAAAATCGTTCTACTCTAACAAGGTCAAATGCTTTTTAGGCATTGTAGTCAATACATATGATCTCCTCTTATTCTGTTGATCTCACCTTGCATCACTTCATGTGCCTTTCCATATTTCCTTTTATTGAAGACATACCAAATCTTGCTAAACAGTTACTCCCCAGAGCTTGGCCATACATCATTTCTGCCCATTCCTCCTGCCTCATTGCCAGAGCAATGTGCCCTGAAAGGTACAGAGGAGTAGATCTCATATTTCTAGATCCTAAAATAATCCATTTTCCTATTTCATTCTTTAACATGGATATTTAGTAAAATTTTACCACCTCCAAGGATGGAGTTTTTAATTCATATCATTAGACCACCTGCACCCCTTCATTTTGCAGAAAGAGAAAAATGTAGCAATTTCTTCTGAAATCTAAGAATAATAATGGTGTAATCATGAGATTAGAAATCAGGACCAGGAGAGACTTAAGGATTATTTATTCCAAATCTCTCATTTTATAGGTGAAGAGACTGACACCCAGGAAGGTTGTATCACCTAGACAATAAGTGAAAGAACTAGAGATTTGAGTCCAGGATCTCTGACTCCAAAAACAGAGTTCTTCTAAAGGTACCATGATGCCTCCTCCACACAGTAAATTCTATATTTCTCAAAATGATATGGTAGTATTTGATAAAAAAAATTACCTGGGGCATAAATGATTAAATTTCTAATTAAATCACTCTTCTGGATGTGTATAAAATGAGCTCCTCCACTGAAACACTGGGCTATTATTTAACGAACAGATAAGTAGGGTTGACCTATTTAAGAGTTTCAAAGGGACCTGTCTCCAAAAGGGATATAGCCAAAAAGGCAGCATGCCTAACCTGATGTATGGCCCAGAAAAATGTTTGCAATTAAGAGGTTAAAAAACAGTAGGACCCTGCAACCTGATGACAGAAGGAAATATATCTGTAATAATTGTCTTAGGTTACCCCCATTAACAAATCAGATAGATTGTATGTCTTATAATTTATCTAAGTAACTTAGAAAATTAAGTTATTCATGCTGAAGAATGTGTCAGCCTTCTAGATATCTGTCAAGATCAGGGCCCAACAGGCCTCAGTTTCTGCATAAAGATTATCTAATCTCCTGTCATTTGTAAAAAGCTGTTGTGTTGTTGCTCATTAAAGATCTGTTTTATCCAAGCCATTTTCAGAGATCCGCATATCATTATGGCTTAAAAAAAAAATCCCTCTTTCAAGGGCCATATCTCAACAAGGCACTGCAAACCCTCATTTCTTCATCTTCCCTAAATTTTCTCTTTGGGAATGGGCATTAATCATGTCAGGCCATCCCCCATGTTGATAAATACCTCCGGCAATGTTTTAGAACATGATTGCTGGTTATGGCTCAATTATTTACACAATTTCAATCAGAAAATTTGATAAAGGATATTATCAAGTTATCTTCTGTTCCCATTTTCCCCCTTAAGCATTTGCAGTAGAAAAAAAAAAAGTTTGCCCCTTTGCTGAATGTTGGAATTTTTCAGAAATAAAGGTCCTTTAATAAGAATGAAAAAGATGCTAAACTAGGTCAGAACCATCCAAACCCAGTGTTTTTCCCTCTGACAAAAGGGACATCAAGGGATGGTTCCTCAAAGGGCAAGAGAGTTTTTCTTTATAATATTCATGAGAAATGTTTAGGTTTATGAATGTCCTATCTAGAGAATCTTATGGCAGATGACTCTTTGGAGAGAGCATGGAAAAACTTTGTTCCCTATGGGCTCCCTTTCATCCTGAAAGGAAGACTACCCTACCAGAGACTGAATAGGTCTATTCTCTCCTCCTGCCTCTCAGAGAAAACCTGAGGGGCAAGAAGTTATAGCATAGTATAAATTAAAAAGCATTTCATCTAGAATCAGAAGAACTTCTTTCAAATGCTAGCTTTGCCATTTACTACCTGTATGACCTTGGATAGGATACTTAATATCTCTGGGCTTCAGCTGCCCAGAGAGGAGGTTGTAATCAATGACCTAAACAATCCCTTACAGATCTAAATCTATGATCTTGTGATCCTGAGCTGGAGGTCTCTTCTAGGACTTGTGATGAAAAGGACAGAGAAGGGAGACAATCACAAACAAGGTAGCAATGAATACCTCAATAGGCAAGTCAATTCAGGAATTCATTCTGAAACCAGGAGGAAGCATCTGGGGGAGTAGCTAGCACCAGATAGGTAGATACCAGAGAAGAAATTTCCTAGCAACAAAATCAAGTCTTAGGTATTTTCTTTGAAGTCATAGAGGCACCTTATCTCAACTTGGCCCTATTGAAGGGTATGTCTGACTCATTATATAAACTGCTTTGGACAGAAAGAGGACCATCTTAGCAAAGTGGAAAAAATTAGATGGACCCAGTGCATGGACTGGACAATGGCTAGACAAGTCATATTATTATGTACTCATTCTTTAATGTGTACTGGTATAATTTACATTGTCTTGATCTTTAGTTTTTCATTTTGTTAGTTATTTCATTGGCATTGGAAACTCAGGCTAAAGAAATCTCTGCCAACACAGATCAGCAGCTGTTCTGCAACTTGCAGAGTTGTCTGGGCTACTAAAAGGTTGTGATTTGCCCAAGGTCAAATAGACGTCAAGCCCCATACTCCTGACTCTAGAAGTTTGCCTTCCTATGCATTAGGCTACAATATCTTTCTATTTCCTTCTTTCTTTTTTCTTTCTTTCTTGCTTGCTTTCTAGTATTTTTTAGCTTTTTAAATAATATTTTATCCCCCCCCAATTTCATGTTAAAACAGTTTTTAAAATTTGGTGGGGCTTTTTTTTATGTTTTGAGGCCCACATTCTATCCATTTGTCCAACTTTCCCTCCCCTCCCCCCTCCCTGAGATAGTAAGTAATCTGATATAAGTTATACATGTGCAATCATGTAAAACATTTCCATATTAGTCATTTTGTACAAGAAGAGAAAAGAAAGGAAGAAGGAAAGAAAGAAAGAGAGAGAGAGAGAGAAAGAAAGAAAGAGAGAGAGAGAAAGGAAGGAAGGAAGGAACATTTTCTATATATTATCTCATTTGATTCTCACAACAGCCCAAAAGGTAGATGTTAATGTTATTCCCATTTTACAGACGAAGAAACTGAGGCTGGGAGATGTTAATTTACTTGCCAAGATTGGACAGCTAGGAGGTGTCTGAAATAAGATTTGAACATAGGTCTTCTGACTCCAACTCCAGTGCTCTAGCCAATAATTCATATTGCCATTGCCTCCTCAAATTCCAAGACCATTTTTGTTCTTCTCCTATACCCCTTTGGCATTCTGCTTTGTGCTGTTGTTATTTGGATACATAGACTATCTCTCCCCCTAAATGCTAAGTTTCATAAGGACAAGGACTGTGTTTTACTCCTATTTTATCCCAATCGGTGCCAAGTACAGTGCTTTACAAAATGAAATATTCATTTTATGTTGTGGAAAGGACTTGTTGACCTATGAACAACTCTATGATTACTTAGATATAGATTCACAGCATGAAACATTAGCCATCAAACCTATTTAGGAAATGAAGGATCTGATATGGGCTGAAGGTGAGACACAAATATAAACCCAATGATTTAAAACACATCAATAAGCAAACACATGAGGAAGCACATCTACCAAAACGCCAAGACAAGATCTGAAAAATCACCAAGTCAACTTGTCAAGTTCTGTGCATGAAATTGATTCTCTGCTTTAAGAATACCATGAGTTTGGAAGTCTGTATACTGATGTTTTTGATCAAGTATTTAATGCCTTTGAATGGGTTGTCCCCTTTCCACCAGTCCTGCAATGTTCTCCTTCCTCACCTCCACTTCTACAATTCCTTCCTTTCTTCAAAGCACAATTCAGCTACCCAGTCCTACTTTAGCCCTTCTCTAAAACTCACAGTTGTTAATTCTCTTCTTGTCTTACAATTGTTATATATTACTTGGTCTGTGCATTGTAATAACTTATGTACTATATGTAGTCCCTCCCTTATCCCCTGGCAGAATGTAAGCTTCTTGAGGGTAAGGACGGTTTAATTTTTGTCTTTGAAATCTTAGTGCTTAGTATAGTGCCCAATACACAGTATTAGTATCATCTTATTAAATGTTTGTTGAATTGAATTCTTTGTAAGGAGGCACAACTGGAGAGCATCCATCATTGGGCTAGGTGGCAAGGTATAAGAAGAATCCTTGCTTCATAGGCACAAAAAGTTCTCAAACTTTTTGGTGTCATGGCCCCTATATATCTAAAAAAATTTTGAGGTCTCCCCCAAGAGCTTTTCTTTATGTGAGTTACAGCTATTGATATTTACTATATTAGATATTAAAATGTTTTCATATTATTATGAAATTAGTTTTAACATCTGGAACCCCTGACTCTCAGGGACCCCCATGGGCCCATGCAACATACTTCAAGAACTGCTGGGGGCGGAGACAAGATGGTGGAGTGAAAATAGTGACTTGCTTGAGCTCTCCCCCAAACTCCTCCAAATACCTATAAAAAAATGGCTCTAAACAAACTCTGAAGCAGCAGAACCACAAAAAAACAGAGTGAAACAAATTTCCAGCCAAAGACAACCTGGATGGTTGATCAGAAAGGTATATCGTGCTGGGCAGGGAGAGGAGTGCAGTTCGGGCATGGGGGTGCAGGCTGCAGCGACCCTGGAGTAGGCCTCAGATGACTGAATTGGGCAGCTGTGGCAGTTTCCAGACTTCTCAACCCAAGAACGCCAAAGACAACTTAGAAGGTCAGTGGGAAAAGTCTGTTTCTGCAGTGAGAGAGAAAAGCTAGATCCCAGTCGCAAGTCCCGAGCATGGCCCGGGGCAGCGGCTGCTTCCTGAACTTCTGACCCACAGACTGAGGGGAAATCAGGTGGCTGATCAGAGGGGGATTACAGGAATCTCTTTGCCAGAGCTGAGGCAGGAATCTCTTGCTTTGCCCATGCTTGGATCTGGGTCACAGTTCTGGGTGGTAATCCTGGGGCGAGGAGGAACAGTGGTGTGGTGGAGTTTGTAGTGGTGGTGGAGAGGAAATCTTCCTCACAGTTCCAAGACAGAAAAGACTGCTTGTGTTCTCTCATAGACCAGAGAACAGGCCAGGAAAGGAGTAAACATCTCACCCTTGATCATAGCACCTTGGAAGAACTGAAAATTTACAGGTACCTAGAAGTAGCTCTGAAAACAGCTGTACAAACCCCCAAAGCTTGGGACAGTACATTTTCCACATTGGAAGCAGACTCTTATCTTAACAAAGAGTTTAAAACTCAAGTAATTGGCTGGGATCATGAGTCAAACTATATTATCTTACTTTGGAGATAAAGAAGATCAAAACATACAACCAGAAGAAGACAACAAAGTCAAAGCTCCTACATCCAAAGCCTCCAAGAAAAACATGAATCAGTCCCAGGCCTTGGAAGAGCTCAAAAGGGATTTTGAGAAGCAAGTAAGAGAAGTAGAGGAAAAACTGGGAAGAGAAATGAGAGTGATGCAAGAAAATCATGAAAAACAAATCACCAGAGACCCAAAAAAATACTGAAGAAAATAACACCTTAAAAAATAGCCTAACCCAAATGGCAAAAGAGGTCCAAAAAGCCAATGAGGAGAAGAATGTCCTAAAAAGCAAAATTGGCCAAGTGGAAAAGGAAGTCCAAAAGATTACTGAAGAAAATACTTCCTTAAAAATTAGAATAGAACAATTGGAAGCTAGTGACTTTATGAGAAATCAAAACACTGTAAAACAAATCCAAAAGAATGAAAAATTAGAAAACAATGTGAAATATCTCATTGGAAAAACAACTGACCTGGAAAATAGATCCAGGAGAGAGAATTTAAAAATTATTGGACTATCTGAAAGCCATGATCAAAAAAAGAACCTAGACATCGTCTTTCAAGAAATTATCAAGGAAAACTGCCCTGATATTTTAGAACCAGAGGGCAAAATAGAAATTGAAAGAATCTACCAATCTCCTCCTGAAAGAGATCCCCAAAGGAAACCTTCTAGGAATATTGTAGCCAAATTCCAGAGTTCCCAGATCAAGAAGAAAATATTACAAGCAGCCAGAAAGAAACAATTCAAGTATTGTGGAAACACAATCAGGATAACACAAGATTTAGCAGCTTCTACATTAAGGGACCACAGGGCATGGAATATAATATTCCAGAGGACAAAGGAGATAGGATTACAACCAAGAATCACCTACCCAGCAAAACTGAGTATAATTCTTCAGGGGAAAAAGTGGTTATTCAGTGAAATAGAGGACTTTCAAGCATTCTTGATGAAAAGACCAGAGCTGAATAGAAAATTTGACTTTCAAATACAAGACTCAAGTGGAACATGAAGAGGTAAAGAGGAAAGAGAAATCATAAGAGACTTATTAAGGTTGAACTGTTTATATCACTGCATGGAAATATGATATTTGTAACTCATGAGACCTTTATCAGTATTAGGGTAGTTGGAGGAAAAAAAATTATATGTATGTATGTATAGATAGATAGATAGATAGATAGATAGATAGATAGATAGATAGAGGGCACAGGGTGAGTTGAAGATGAAGGGGTCATATCTGAAGAATAAAATTAAGGGGTGAGAGGATTATACTAAGAGGAGAAAGGGAGAGGTAGAACAGAACAAATTATCTCACCACAAAAAAAAAAACAGAAAAGAAAAGACTCTTACAGTGGAGGGAAACAGGGGAAGGTGAGAGGGAATGAGTGAATCTTATTCTCATAGGATTTGGCTTAAGGAGGGAATAACATACACACTCATTTGGGTATGGCAATCTATCTCACCCTACAGAAAAAGGTGGGGGAAGAGGCCAAGAGAGCAGGGGAATGATAGAGAGGAGGGCAGATTGGAAAAAGGGGTAATCAGATGCAAATACTTCTGAGGAGGGACAGGGTCAAAAGAAAGAATAGAATAAATAGGGGGGCAGGATAGGATTAAGGGAAATAGAGTTAATTTTTCACAACATGACTACTATGGAAGTGTTTTGCATAACTGCACATGTATAACCTATATTGAGTTGCTTAGCTTTTCAATGAGGGTGGGTGGGGAGGAAGGAAGGGAGAAAATTTGGAACCCAAAGTTTTAAAAACACACGTTTAAAAAAAATGTTTTCACACACAACTGGGAAATAAGAAATACAGGAAAAGGGGAACAGAAATCTATCCTGCCCTACTGGAAAATAGAAGGGGAAGGGAATAAGAGAAGGTGGGGAGAGATAGAAGAGAGGGAAGCCTAGGTGAAGGGGTATTCAGAATGCATGCCATCTTGTGGTGGGGGGAGGGGAGAGAGGGGCTGAAAATTTGGAACTCAAAATCTTGTGGAAGTAAATGTTGAAAACTAAAAATAAATAAAATTATTTTTAAAAAAAGAAAGAAAGAATGAGCAGGCAGACTTCAGAAAAACCTGGAAAGACTTGTATGGTCTGATGCTGAGTGAAGTGAGCAGAACCAGGAGAATGTTGTGCACAGTAACAGCCATGTTGCGCAATGACTAATATTGATAGACTTAGCCCTTCTTAGCAATGCAAGGATCTAAGACATCTCTAAAGGCCTCATGATGGAAAATGCTACCCACATCCAAAGAGAGAACTCTGGAGTTTGAATGCAGATCGAAGCATACTATTTGCTCTTGTTTTTCTTCGGCTGTGTTTTGTTTCCTCTTTCTGATGGTTCCTACTATTGGTTCTAATTCCTACTTACAACATCACTAATGTGAAAATATGTTTAATAGGAATGTATAAAAAAAAAAAAACATTTCTTTCCTCACAAACAACCAGAGAGGAAAAGAATGAAACCCCATTACAGCTTCTAAAATATTATCCCTTTTGCATGTGATAAACTAAGTCCAGCTCAGAATCTACTGAGTCATTGGTTCTTCTCAACCTACATTAATCAACATCATGATTAGGAGATGTTTTGCAATCAACACAGTACTAATTCCTCAGTCACATATGGATAGAAATAGATTTCTAATGTTCCATTTGTTGTATTAGAACTGAGCAGGGAATAAATGGGCATCTTTTGTTTAACCCAGATTTACCAGGAAGGATAAATCTGAGTATCCTCTAAGGACTTTATACTCATAATTCAGTGCCCCCAATATACTTTGAGGCAATAAACAGATGTCTACACACACACACATTTTGTCTGTCTCTGTCCTTGTCTCTATCTTTGTCTCTCTCTTTCTTTGTCTGTGTCACTCTGTCTCTGTCTTTCTCTGTCTTGGTCTCTATTTCTCTGTATCTCTGTATCTCTATGTCTGTCTCTCTGTCTACCTGTCTCCCCCAGTCTTTTCACTATTCTTCACAATTTAAGATGCTTATAATGTACTCTAAAGGAATCATTAACAACTCCTCCAGGTACAGGTCTTTCTGATGGTCTCTGATGGTTTTCTAAAGGCTAGAGTACTTTTCAATTTTTAAGAAAAATGGCAGTTTTTGGTTTTATTTTTCATTTTGATCACACTTTCCTTTGTGCTTTGGTATGACTAATCCTGTTTCATTATGGGCTTGAACATCTTCGAGATTTTCACTTCCCCACACCAGCAGCCTGTGCAATATCTCTTATAGTCATCTAAGTATGCTCTTTAATAAATACAACTTTTGGGGGGGAAAAAGAACTGCTACACAAGAGAATACTTTAAATCATTTCTTGCTTTTCTAAGTCTCCTCAGCTAACAGTCTTATTCTGTACATAATATTTACTTCAATATTTTAAGGGTCCATGATTTTTTCAATTTGGCTACTAATGGGGTACCTAATGGAGTTACCAAGTCCATCAACTTTCTCTAGCCAACTCTTAGAAGTTTCTGTGGCAACTATTATATAATATGTGACCTGAGTATAAAAAGTTAAATCTTTAATACATATACATATATATATATATGATCAGGTACCTTTCATAATTATGGCCATGGGGATAATTCTACAAACAAGGTATAGAGGAGATTATAAAAGATAAAGTAGTTAATTTAAATTACATGAAATTGAAAAGTTTTTATGGTAACAAAATAAATGCATCTATGATAAGAAGGAACACAATGATTTAGGGAAAATAAATCTTTAAATCAAGTATTTCTTGCCATCAAATATGATGACAAACACATATAGAGAATTAAAACAAATAGTTAAGACCAAGAGCCATTTCCAAATGGATAAACAGTCCAGGAACATGAACAGTCATTAATAGAAGAATTGCTATTAATAACCATATGAAACATTTCTCCAAATCTCTATCAATAAGAAAAATATAATTCAAAACAACTCTGAAGTTTTCTCTCTCACCTAGGAATTGACAAATTTGACAAACAAAGAAATACTGAATTTTGAGGGATTGTGGAAAGACCAGTATACTAATACACTATAGAGCTATAAATTCCAACCATTATGGAAAACAATTTGAAGCCATGTTAAAAAAAAGTAATTAAAACATCATACTTTTTGATCCAAATATCTGAGTCCATGGCACGTACCTTTAGGACATCAAATATAAAGTTTCCATATTCACCAGAATATTCATGTAAGCATTTTTTGTGGTAGCAAAATAAAAAAAATGTAGATGGACCCAACCCATGGACTGAAGAATAGCTAAACAAATTTTACTGTATGAATATAAAGGAATATTATTTGTCACAAGAAGCAACAAACATGAGGAATTTGGAGAAGTATAGAATATTTATATGAATTGATGCAAAGTAAGCTGAAACAGGACAATAGTAAGCACAATTACTACAATGGACTTGGAAAGAACAACAAAGCAAAACTGAAAAAAATGTGATTTTAATGATTAAGGTAGACCCTGGAGAAATATATGAAAATGTATAATCCTTCATTTCAGAAATAAAGGATTTTGTGTATGGAATATTGCATGTTCTATTAGATGTGATCAATGTTGTTGGTTTTACAGAACTGCTATTTCTTGTTTCTTTTTTTTTTTCTTAGTTATAAGGGATGGCGTACTGGAAAGGCTAGGGGGAATATATTTGGAAATGAATATGATGTAACAATAAAAGACATCAATAATTTCTTAAAAGTTGCTCTTCATTATTCTCTGACTGACTTGATTATGAATCTATTCTAACTGAGGTAGGTTGGTCCTCAGAAAATAGATATAGAAACCATTGGGGACCATACTTCAAGCTTTTCCAGTTTGATAGGATCTGCTAGACTTTGCATTTCATTGGTACAGACTTTTTCAAAATCCAGGGTCATTTACATACATTGAAGGAACATTGTCAAGGGTATTTGGATCTAAGTACTAAGCCAATAAGTAAGCAAAATTTATTTGTTTCCAATTATTTTTAGTCTATCTTTCCATGGCCCTTTATTACATATAATTTTTATTGCATCATGATCTGAAAAGGATGCACTTAATATTTCTACCTTTCTGCATTGGATTGTGAGGTTTTTATGCCTTAGTATATGGTCAAGTTTTGTGTATGTGCCATGTACTGCTGAGAAAAAAGTACATTCCTTTCTATCCCCATTCAATTTTCTCCAGAGGGATACCATACCTAACTTTTCTAAAATTCTATTCACCTCCTTAACTTCTTTCTTATTTATTTTGTGATTAGATTTATCTAGTTCAGAGAGGAGAAGGTTGAGGTCCCCCACTAGTATAGTTTTGCTGTCTGTTTCTCCCTGTAACCCCCTGAACTTCTCCTCTGAGAATTTGGATGCTATGCCATTTGGTGCATATATGTTTAGTAATGATATTACTTCATTGTTTATGGTGTCTCTCAGCAGGATGTAGTTTCCTTCCTTATCTCTTTTGATAAGATCTATTTTTACTTTTGCTTTGTCTGAGATCAGGATTGCTACACCTGCATTTTTTACTTCAGCTGAAGCATAATATGTTCTACTCCAGCCTTTTACCTTTACCCTGTGTGTGTCCCTCTGTTTCAAATGTGTTTCCTGTAAACAACATATTGTAGGATTATGGTTTTTAATCCATTGTGCTATCCCTTTTCATTTTGTGGGAGAGTTCACCCCATTCACATTCACAGTTATGATTACTATCTGTGTCTTTCTCTCCATCCTATTTCCCCCCTGTTTATGCTTCTCTTTCTCCTTTCTCCCTTTCTCTCCTAGTTAGTGTTTTGCTTTTGACCACCATCTCCCTCAGTCTTGCTTCCCTTCTATTAGCCCCCTCCCTTTTCTTCCTCTTTACTCTTACTACTTCTTCCCTCCCTTCTATCCCCCCTCCCTTTTCTTTCCCCTTTTCCCTCCTACTGCCTATATGGCAAGTTAGATTTCTAATCATAATTGATTATGTTACTACCTCCTTGAGCCAAATCTGATGAGAGTAAGGTTCAAACAATGCTCATCTCCCTCCCTTCTTTCTCTCAACTGTAATGGGGTTTTGTGACTTTTCCTATAACATAATTTGCCCTTGTCTGCCTCCTCCTTTCCTTTTCTCCCAGTACATTGCCTTAGTTATATCAGATTAATCCACTTACTTAGATCCATTTAACCCACTTGATTAGATTTTTTCTATCATTACATCAAAATCAACTTATACTTACCCCCTCTACATACACTCCTTTAAAGTGGGCAGTTCTCAAGAGTTATAAGTGTCATCTTCCCTTGTAAGGATGTAAACAGTTTGCCCTTATTAATAACATGTTGTTGGGTTGTTGTTTTTTTTTTCTGTACCTTTTACCTTTTTATGTCTCTCTTGAGTCATATTTGAAGATCAAAGTTCTGGTCTTTTTATCAAAAAGGTTTGGAAGTCCCTTATTTCACTGAATGTCCATCTCCTCCCCTGAAATATCATGCTCATTTTAACTGGGTAGTTGATCCTTGGTTGTAATCCAAGCTCCTTTGCCTTATGGAATATCATATTCCATGCTGTACGATCTTTTAATGTAGAAGCTTCAAGGTCCTGTGTAATCCTGACTGTGGTTCCAAGATATTTAAATTGTTTCTTTCTGGCTGCTTGCAGTATTTTCTCTTTGACCTTGTAATTTTGGAATTTGGCTACAATATTCCTTAGTGTTTTCAATTTTGGATGTCTTTCAGGAGGTGATCAGTGGATTCTTTCTATGGCTATTTTACCCTCTGGTTCTAGGACCTCAGGGTAGTTTTCCTTGATGATTTCCTAGAAGATGCTGTCCAGGCTCTTTTTTTCATCATGATTTTCATGTAGACCAATAATTTTTCAATTGTCTCTCGTGGATCTATTTTCCAAGTCAGTTGTTTTACCAATGAGGTACTTCATGTTTTCATCTATTTTTTCATTCTTTTGTTTCTATTTGACTGATTCTCGCTCTCTCACACAGTCATTAGCTTCCACTTGCCCAATTCTAATTTTTAACAAATTGTTTTCTTCTATTAGATTTTGTACCTCCTTCTCCATTTGGCCAATTATGCTTTTTAAGAAGTTGTTTTCTTCAGCATACTTTTTTTCCAGTTGGCCAATCGTATTTTTTAAGAACTTGTTTTCTACAGTTAATTTTTGTCCTTCCTTTTCCACGCTATTGACTCTCTTTTGCATACTTCTTATTTCTTTTCCCAATTTTTTTTCTACCTCTCTTATTTGACTTTTAAAATCCTTCTTGAGCTCTTCTAAGAAGGCTTTTTGGGCTTCAGGCCAGTTCATATTCCATTTTGAGGTTTCAGATGTGGGTTTGTTGACACTGTTGTCCTCTTCAGAATTTCTGCCTTGATCTTCACTCTTCCTATAATAAGAATCTATGGTAAGTTTCTTTTTGCTCATGGTGTTTGCTTATTTCCTGACCTTTAAAAAAATTGAGTTCTCCTGCTGGGGAGCAGAGGGCACTGACCCAAGCTTCTTGTGCTTGGAGCCTGTGGCCTGGTCACTGGCTTTGTGTGCTGGGGCCTCCAATGTTGGCAGTTGGAGGCTGTAGGGTTCTGGCAGCTTACCTGGTGTTGGGCTGGAATCAGTTACACTGGAACTCTAGGGGTAGGATTGTGTAGTGTGGCTCCTGGAGATTTCCTGCTCCCCCAGTCCTTTCCTTCCTTTTGCTTTCTTCAGCTCCTTTCAGATGGATGTTGTAGGGTGTTTGTCTGCCTGGGGCCCCTTGGAGTGCTGCTTCCCTTAGTTTTGCTGAGGCACTGGGAAAGCTGGTTGCCTTAGAATGCAGAGGCATGTAGTGGTTTTTTGAGTCGGTTTCCACTGGTTCCCTTGCCCTTACTAAGGCCCTCGGGGGTCCTGGTGCTGGTGTTTGCCTGTTCCACCACTTGGGGTTCAGGATCTCCCCCTAGTATAGTAAGGTGGGGCTTTCTGCTAGCTTGCTGGGACATGTCCCATTCTGTACTGCTCCCCTTCCCCCAGGGCAAGAGAGGCCTTTCCCATTAATCCCTCATACTACCTGGGCTACTGGACTGCTGCACCGCATCTTTCTGCTGGTTCATCTGTTGCAGAGTTTTTCTTGGGGCAATATTTTCTGGGCTTTCAGAGGTTAATAAGGGAGGGTGAGAGCAACTTACTTCTTATTCTGCCATCTTGGCTCCTGGAAGTGGAACCCAACAAAATTTATTTGTAATGTAATGCCATATAACTTGGGATCATAGAATCATAAGATTTAGAATTGGAAGGAACCTGAAAGTCAATTTAATTTTTATATGAGAAAAATGAGGCCCTGATTAAATGTGACTTGTTCAAGGTCACACAGTTAACAAATGTGTAACCTGTATCAGAGAACCAAAGCTCTAAGGGTGTCTCTCACCAAATTTCTCTTTGACTTGTACTCATGCTCAGGGTTTCTCTCTCAGGCACAGATTTCTGCTGATTATTGCTCTACTGAGGTTTTTCTCTACAAACATCAGAATTTAGCTACTGTCTAGATCTCCACAAAACAAACAAACAAACAAATGAGGTTTTCATCCTATGCAAGTACTCAGGTGTGCAATACACAGAATACCAGAAAGACTTTAATGCACCCAACAGAAATGCATTTATGGCTGTACAGTGGATGAAGTGCTGGGCTTGGAGTCAGGAAGACTCATCTTCCTGAATTCAAATCCCACCTCAAACACTTGCTAGCTGTGTGACCCTGGGCAAGTCACTTAACCCTGTTTGCCCCAGTTTCTTCTTCTATAAAATGAGCTGGAGAAGGAAATGGCAAACCACTTCAGTGTCTTCGCCAAGACAACCCCAAAAGGGGTCATGAAGATTTGGACACAGCTGAAATGACTAAACAACAAAGCTCAAAGGCCTGAATCTTCCCAAAAGACCTACACCATCCTTTCACCTTATGGTACCACTCTAGGTTTTAAGCACTGGCATCTATCTGAACAAGGGAAAATCAGTAGAGGTTGTTACAATCTAGCAACCCATGCTAACAGTAGGCTTACCTTCCTGATTTATGCAGACCTCCTGACTTATCAGCTCTTTTCATCACACTGGCATTACACACAGAAAAACATCTTTATTAACTGGTTCAGTCTTATCATTATCATCATCATGAGCTCCATCATTATCATAGGGGAAATTGGGTGTTTGGGGAATGCGGGTTGAAGTAGGTACAAGTAGCACCTTGTACAACACCAAGAAACATCCCTAACATCCTGCTGGGGCTACAGGGAACAACTAAACATAGAGGAAAAATACCTCACTAGCATTCCTGTCAGGGTCTTCAGGCGAACCAGATAAGTGAACTGAACTGGGACATCATTGGTCATACTAGTCTATACATACATAAGCTATGAACCCCCTGGAACATGTAGTGAGACTCAAGTTGGGACTGTAAGAAGAGAGGTCAATTGAAGCTATGAGGAGTTAGCTGTTACAATGTTGAGACCTGAGGCTTTTTGTCCTTGTGTCTTCATTGTGCCGATTGGACTGCAGAAGGGGTGGGGAGGGAGAAGAGGGAGGGGTTGCTCACGGATATCTTTGTTGGTTTGGAATGGTGACTTACGTTGCTTCAGAGACCAAACCCAGCACCCAGTAGAATTAGAGGAGTGCACGAGGATGAAGCTCCCTTCCAGATTTCAGCCTCATTCAGTTGCTCATCTGAATTATGTCTGCTGAGTTTGCTCTCAATACCCCATCCCTAGAGGACTGGGCTCAGCAGGGGGCTTTGAGACATGACACCGTATCACTTAATTGAAAAGACACTAGCGCCATTATCAAATACTTTCTGACTAACCAGTTTTAGCCCCTGATGGCAGGTGTCTGCTGCTACCTTACCTCCAGGCGGCTCAGAGTCAAGCCTGAGGCTGCCAGAGGTAGCACAGCCTGGGCCTACACACTTTAATCCTTTCCCTCTGCTCCCCCCCTCCTTTTAAGGCAGCTGTGTTTGTTGAGCTTTCCTAAGGGAAACTTCAACTTGAAAGGGCCTCTTGATAACCTTGTTCAGATCTACATACAGGAAATTAAACCATTCTGCAAAATCAGCACATATCCATCTTTCAGAAGCCAATGTTCTGACAAGTGGGCATTGTAGACATTTTCAATTTAACTCATTATACTTAGGGTCTGTGAAGTTGTCTTTTAATGTTTTAATAACTGTATTTCAATAAAATCTGTTTCCTTTGTAATCCTCTGAATTTTTATTTTATGCATTAAAAAGCATTTTTCTGAGATGGGGGTAGAAAGGCTTCACCAGACTGTCAAAAGGTTCTATGTTACCAAAAAATGTTAAAAAAAAAAAAAAAACCCTGCTTTAGACTCTGAAGGTGGCAGGGTATAGGTCTGACTCAACTGCTTAAATTTTGTTCAGAGCTCTGAACACTCACTATAAGTACTCACGCCCGCCACAGAAATCTCAGGTATAAGCAGACACAAGTTTAGGATCTCAATGATAAACATCATTATTGAGACAATAAATGAGCAAATGTGAATGTACTATATGAGTAGTATTATGATCAGTGTTGTGGGAGATACAAAAATATATAATTGGTGCCTAAAAGCATGCTTGCTCATGCTTACATAAAAGGAAGGCATAGTTTAAAGTCAGCAGTGTGTAAACAGTCAGGGATGCAGGGCAGATAGCAATCAGCACCTTCACATATTCGTGACACAACATTCCTATGTATCTTTTGCTTCCTTTGCCACCCAAGATGTTCCCCCAACAGCTGGTGTCCCATCATCCCTGTCTTCACCACCACTCCCTTCAATCCATTCCATGGACAACCCTCCCATCTCTCACTGAGCTGTCTGTTTTATAACCTGTTGAGAACAAAGTAGGCTTACTTACAATTTTGCCAAATGGATCTGTTAACTTATATCTAAACACAAATAAAATCTTGATTAAGGGCTCTTGACTCAGAATTTATTCCATTTCATCATACATAATAGAGCTTACCTTTCCCACTAATATTTATGACTGTTTGTTAAGCATTCTCTTCATTGAAATGATTCCTGGGGAATGAATGTTCAAAGGGAGCCTGGTATGTGAGTGTTTCATTTCTGAGGCTCTAGGACTCAGGGAAAGGATCTCCACTGACCCATCCTCTATGGGTGGGCCCCCTCTGGTGTCCTCAAGCCCTGTCCTTCATTTGACTGTTGAAGACCCAGCAATCCTCTTTCTCTCTATTAACACATCATGGTATTATCCAGCTATCTTTGTCTCATCAAGGCTAGACAGAGAGCTGTGTTCACTTTGTACTATCCAAGAGACTCAAGAAGAATTAGACAAACCACTAGTAAGGGCAAGGCACTGTGCTAGGCACTAAAAACACACAGACCAAAAAACAAACAAACAAACAAACCATTTCATATATTTCCTGCCCTCAAGGACCACATGTTCCAGTTGGGGACATAAGGTATTTATGCAAATTATTATCATATAAATTAGAACACACACAGGAAAGGATAAATAAATGAAGGTCTATTTCCTCCTGGGGGAGGAGAGATTTGGGAAGGAGTGCTGGAAGAGATGGTCACTTCAAAGAAAAGAGGATTTCAAAATGTGGAGATATAAGAAAGAGACACATTCTTTTTTTTTTTAATTACGGAGAATGATGCACAATTCAGGGGAAAAAAATAAGATGAGACTAAGGAAAGATTATTCCATTTTGGCTACAGTGTAAAGTCTATGAAGAGGAGGAGTGTGAAGAAAAACTGGAAAGGTCTTTTGAAACCAGACTCTGAATAACTTCAATTGGTTTTGTTTTAATTTGCTTTGTTTTGTTTTGGTGAATTGCTTTGAAAGCTAAACCAAGAAATCTGTATCTTATGTCATAAGTAATAGGAAACTACTGAAGGTTGTTGAGCAAAGGAATAAAAGTGAACAGATCTGTGAATCAGATCAAATACAATGGCAGAAATGTGAAGGATAGATAGAGTAGGAAAGGGAAAGAAAGAAAGCAGGAAGACTACTCAGAAAGATATTACAAAAATTCAGCTAAGATAGCAAGAACCTAAACTAAGTTCTTGAAATAGCTTGGCAATAGGAATGAAGAAGAGGAAGAGATTTGAAACATATGCAGCCTGGATTGAAGACTGGCTTATAGCCTTACTCAAATTAAAACTAAAGTTTTTCATGTTAACATCCATTGGTTTGTTTTTATTTTTCTAAATAGGATCTTGATTTTTTTTAAATGGTATCTTCTTCTTCATGAAATGCTAAACACTGGAGGTGAGGATTTTTTTTTTACTGTACCTGAAATTCTTTGGCTACATGCAAGGCAAACTGAAATTCTATAAGAGAGGACCACTATTGTCAGTGGGTCTTTACCTGATTGCATGAATCTGGATAAACTTATATGTAACTAGCCCTGATTTCTATGAGCTTCCAATCTAAGGCAGACATGAGTTGGTTACACATTATCAGGAAACATATAGATACATAGAATCTATATCTGTATCAATATTTCCCTATTTCTGTCTAAAGCATCACCATATATATTAATCTTTATCTATCTATATCTGTGTAGATAGGTAGAATACATCTTAATATTTCCCTATGTTTGTCCAAGGCACCAACATACATATCTATCTACATATATGTATGATATATATAATATATATATATCTGTTATACATGTAGATATGTTTATATCTATGTCTGTTTATATATATACATACACATATATATACTCATACATACATATGCACACATATACATTAGACCTCATATATTAGACCTGAAATTGTCTCCTCCCAAGAAGTTAATTATATTTAATAGAAAGAAAATGCTGGTTACTGAAGTGAGTCATTTCATAATCATCTGACCATGGTTGGGGCAAAGATCAAAATCAATGTCACATTAAATGAAAGGGTAAATATTAGAAGACACTGTGATATATGCAAATGATCCATTTTATCTATTTTTTAAATGGGAAAAGAATAAAAGTAAAGATGTTGGCTGTGATTATCTACATTTCTTAGAAAGTTTAACCAATAAAAAATATTTATCCCGACAAAGAGGACAAAAAAGCCTAGAAATTTTCAGGCAGAAAGATAAGGCCGCTAAGGGGCAACACCAATATGGAGTTCAAGCTCATTTGTAGCACCCTCCTGAGGAGGATGGCAGAAGAGTGTGACCAGTGTTACGTCAAAAAGAAATTGAAAAGCAGAAGAGAGGTGCTTAAAACTTGTTTTTTAACACAACTAAAGCAAAGAGATTTTAAAATGGAAAACATTAGCCAGAATTTCTTTAACAATCAATTCTCACCCTCTGTATGCAGATGACTGCTAAATCTATATATCCAGACTGTTTTGCCCATGACTTCCAATACAGCATCACTAATTTGTATTGGGTATTTCAAACTGGATCACCCAGAGATATCTCGAGCTCAACATGTCCCAAACTCAATTCATTATCATCCTCCCAAATCTTTCCGTTTTCCAAACTTCCCGATTTCTGTCCAAGGCACCACCATCCTTCCAGTCTCCCAGGTTTATAATCTTAGCATTATATATCCTGCTCTCCTCATCCTCCTCCACCCCATATATAAAAATAGTTACCATTTCTTATATTTCTACCTCTACAACATCTCTCACACCTGACCCTCTCTCTTCACTAAAGTAGCTGCCACGGTAGTTCAAGGCCTCATCATTTCTCATTTAGATTATTGGAAAAGCCTCCTAATTGGTCTTCCTGACTCAAGTCTCTCACTACTACAGTCTATACCACACATTCCCACCAAAGAAATTTTCCTTAAGCATAGATCACACCAGGCAATTCCAGTAGCCCCCTCTTGTCTCTAAGATAAAATACAAAAACTCACCTCTTTAAGTCTTTAATCCACTTCATAATCTGGACCCAACTCATATATCCAGCCTCACTGGTTATTACTTCCTTTCATGTACTATGTGATCCAGCCAAATTGGCCTTCTCTCTGCTCCTCACATGTGGAACTCCATCTCCCATCTCCAGGCCTTTGCACTGGCTATCCCCCATGCCTGAAGTGCTCTCCCTCCTCACCTCTGCCTCATAGAGTCCTTCTTTCTTCAAGATGTAGCTCAAGCACTTCCTTCTATATGAAAACTTTCCTGATCTCTCCAGCTACTACTGCCCTCCCTCCCTCTCAAACTACTTTGTGTTTAACTATTTCTATTTATCTGTATCTATTCACTTTATATTTATACTATATATGCATACAGCATATGTATATATTGTCTTCCCCATCAGGATGTAACGTTCTTGCAAGAAGGGATGATCTCATACATTGTGTATGTATTTGCAGCACCTTATGTCATGCTCTTCACATAGGTGTTCAATAAATGTTTGTTCACTGATTGTTCAACGATGATGGAATCACCACTTTTAACACCAGATGTATGAGGAGGTAGACATGTTACTTAGGATGATGACACTGGGAAGACCAGTTAGAAAATTGTAGAAGAAATCTGTGCCAGAGGCAATACAATTTTAAAGATATTTAGGGATCAAGTTTCAAGATGCTTTAAAGAGAAGATAGGACATATGAACAGAAAATATCATAGTTGATGTCCTTACCCCAAGCAAGTTACCAGCAGCTCCAGGATGAAATGCCTACTCTCTGATCTCTACAATTTTTTTTAGTTAGAGTAGCCTATGAATAGGTCAATGCTATCCTTGATGAAAATATCAAAAAGGATGTATCAGTAGCTCATAGGGTATGCACAGCTTAATGACTTTGTGGGCATAGTGCCAAAAAGAACAATTCATACAACAACAACATTGTAAACTTTGAGAGACTTAAGAACGCTGATAAATTAGAAGACCAACCATGATTCTAGAGGAAGGGAAGGAGATAAGCATTGATAAATTGCCTACTATGTGCCAGGTACTATGCACTTTATAAACATAATCTCATTTTATCCTCATAACAATCCTGTGATGTAGTTATTATTTTCCCCATTTTACAGTTTAGGAAATTAAGGCAGAGAGAGGTTAAATGACTTGCTCAGGGTCACATAGCTAATATCTAAAGTCAGATTTGAATTAAAACCTTCCTGACTCCAAGCTCAGAGCTTTTCCTCTGCATCAACAGAGAGGTGATCAACATATGCTGCAGTTTTGGACATGGCCAATGAAAGAGTTTTCTTTGCTTGACTATACATATTTGTCACAAAAGTTTTGTCTTTTTTTTTAATTAATAGAGAAGAGAGGGTGAAATGGAGAGAAAAGAAAGGCTTGTTTAATAGGGGGGAAAAGAAAATAAAATAAATTTATAGTGAAAAGGAAATATGAAAGTACTCTTGTGAGGTGTGGAAACTCACCTCACAAGTGTAGATCCGTTACATCTGTATCTTAGTCTAATAAACCTATCATTCTAAGCTGCATGTATACCATTTCCCATCATATACTGTGTGTTCTAGCCAATTGGCCAGCTTGCTGAGACCTATACCCATCATTCTATCTTCTGACTCTGTCCCTGGTGCCTTGGATATTCGTCCTCTACTTTTCACAACCTCTTACATTTCCTTTAAGGTTCTGGTACTCAGGCACTGGTAGGTGGCATAATGTATAGAGAGTCAGGCTTGGAGTCAAGAAGACTCATCTTCATAAGTTCTAATCCTGACTCAGACACTTATTATTTGTGGGACCCTGGGCAAGTCATTTAACCCTCTTTACCTCAGTTTCCTAATCTGTAAAATGACCTAGAGAAGGAAATGGGAAAGTAATCCAGTATCCTTGCCAAGAGAACTCCAAAAGGAGCTCACAAAGAGTTGGGCACCACTGAACAACAACAACAAAAACTCAGGTACTGCCTTTTACAATAGGCCTTTCCCTGGTTATAGGATCTCCCCTTATAAACCTGTAATTATTTTCTATTCTTTCTGTCTATATTTCACATTTGCTCATCTATACATATACTATGGAAATAAACTGTTTGAGCTCATAAACTCTTTCTGTCTCTCTCTCATTCTTACAAAGTATTTGGCATATACTAGGTGCTTAATATATACATTTGTTGAGTTGTATTGCCTAAGGCAGTGAGAAATTAAATGGATTCCCCGTGTTCACACAGCTAGTATGAATCAGGAGAAGAACTTAAACCCATACCTTGCCGATTTCAAGGGCAGCTCTCTACCCACTATATGATACTGCCCTTTCACATATGGGTAATTAATAAGTTTTGCTTGAGTTGCACTGAATTTTAGCTGCAAGAGAGGATTTATCATTCAGTCCAGTTTGTAGAATATCTTACTTGTAAGCTTATGCCATTTATGCCAACTCTCTTTTTAACATGGACAATTTCTATTTCCTTTATCCTGTGTAAGATGGCCCTAAGCATAATACTTCAGTGGTTATGATAGCAGATGCCAGTACCTTAAAGCCCTCTATGATACCTTTGTACTTTTAAAACTTGAGAAAGCATCCATTTTCTCATCTTCATCCTTAACTCAGCCTTCTCAGGTTATTTGGCTAGTTATTTTCTTCCTTCTTATAGATAAATTAAATTATCCACTGAGATTAAGTGACTCACCCAACTGCACATAGGTAGTTAGAGGCAGAATTAGGCCTAAAACCCAGTTCTCCCTACTCCTAGTCCCATATTACTCCCCCCCAAACTCTGCCACCTTCCCATGGGGTTACTTTGTCCATTGTTGTTTATCCTTCGTTTTTGAGGAGGACCAATTATATCACATGATGATGCCTTGACATGCATATAGAATGGAATTAAATGAGATTGAGTTGTACAAAGTCGTCAGCCTCACTCTGTCTTCCAGAGTCATTGAAGTCCATTGGCAGGACAAATGTCAAGACGACTGGTGATGACCTGGAATACAGTGAATGACTTTGGTGTCTTCAATGTCTAACCAAGCTCCACAGCACCTGCTTCAACCACCTTCATAGCCATTGGAACAAAGTGTTCTCACCAGCCCTTTCCACTGGGAGAAGTCTTCACATGCTTAGAGTGACACTCCCCTAACTAACCAACGGCTTTCAGGCCTGTCCATTACCTTCAACCTGGTTTAGCCCATCTGCCAAGATGGTTTTACTAGGGTGTGGCCACTGTGTATGCTACAGCTATCATTATTATGACAATGATGATGTCTACATATTAATCTATATTATCTATATCTACATATAATATCATTTGCATATGTATGTATGTTTATATATATGTGTGTGTATACATATATATACACACATAATATATATGTTATGTAGTACTTCCATATTCCTATCCCTTGAATCTTTTCCAAAAGAAACCAGAAAATGTTTTCCTTCTTTCCTTTCTGTTTCTTTTCCCTGCTTTGAAATAGCAACAATTTCTGGTATTAGAGATTTTTCTAAGTAAAATAGGCTTTATCCTCAGCAGGACAGACAGGATTAAAAGCAAAGCTGGTTTCTCCTGGACTGGAAGTAGTAAAGGCTTTCAGTATGTCTTCCAACCCTACCAGGAAATAGGAGTCAGCCTAGGGTAATTGTAACTGCCTGACCCTTCTCCCCATGTCTAATAGTTCTTAAGGCCCAAACCCAAAACTTAAAAGGAAATTCTAAATGTAAATGCCATTTTGTGAACATTTGCCAGTCATTTTACATCCTGTTCTATATCTCCCTGACAAAAAAACATACAGCTCATTCTCACTTAAACACATCTGATAATCTAAGGAATGAAATAGTTAAATAAAGAAAGGGAATGTAATTTTACCACTTATTTCTATGTAGTCCTGGGTACTGTGTTCTTTAGTAAATGTAGATAAATATCTCAAAGATTAAAGGAAGTTGTCATAGGTGCAGGTAGACTGAGATACAGAGATTCACATAATTTTGTTCTCACTGTTTTAGAATGAACACCAAGGAAGAGGAAGGAAGAGAGGAAGGAGGGAAAGCATGCAAATACAGACTGTCAATGGTTAAAAATTAGGGAAGAACAGGTGATCACTTCATACATTGTCAGATTCAACATTCTAGAGTTATGCCTACTCCAAAAGAGATTAAAAAAACACTTAAATGAAACTTCCTCAAACTAAAGAGAAAGTTTAAAGGCTTGTGTCATCTGTCTGTGTGTAGGCAGACTGCCAAAACATTACAGAGACAAAGGAAATGGCCCCAAAGAAAAAGGACCTTCATGAGAGCTAGCAAGGTAGAAGAGATGAAGAAAATACAGTGGAACTCTTTTATAACAACAGTGTCAGAGAAGATGAGGAATGCCTGTTGTCCAGCCTATGATATGAAATTGGATGGACAGCCCACAGAGTTGACCCATCAGAACATATATCTTAGACAGACGCCGGAGATGGACAATGAGCTGATTCCAGAATTAAGCAGAATGAGGAATGTAAATTAGACTGCCTTTAGGAAGTTGTATACTTCTTTTAATGACCCCAAGCTTCTTCATGAAACAAAGGCTCATTTTTTAAACATCAGTATTGAGAAAAATATAAAGAATACAAAATCACTCTGTGCTTACTGTTTGTTGGTTACATAAAAGTAATGGATTCAAGGCTGGAACGGAGCTCAGACATCATCAGTTCCAACCACTGGATTTTACAAACAAGGAAACTAAAGCTAAGAGGAGTTAAATGATTTCCAAACCCAGGTCTTCCTGACTCCAAATATTGACATCCTTCACTACACCATGCTAGAGCACCACCCTACATAGACTCTCTTACAACAAGTTGAGAAAAGGTAGGAAATGAGACAAAGATTCCCAGTCTCACTTGTATCTGGAGAGACACATATAGTTTGCACCATGTGTGAAGAGCCAGAAGGGAATGACTGATACAATATTGACCCATATACATGAAGAACCAACCAGGGCTGATTCCTTATTGGGTGTTGTGAATTATATGTATTCTTATAGGTCAGAAGCTAGGTGGAAATCACCAAAGGGTAAATTTTACTTGATACTATTCCAAAAGGGAAGAAAAGTTTTCCTTACTTTTCAGATATAATCTTATTGTGTATACTGTTGGGTTAAACGAAACTTGTTCTATATCTGATGCCTTTTTAACCCAAATGCTTACAGGGGAACTGAGGGATGTTTTCAGGAGAGGCATGATTCAAATGCTGATGTTATCAAGGGGAATTCCTGGGTGAGGATAAAATTAGCCAGAGATTTTTAAACCCAGCCTGAGCTTTGTGTGTTGCATCAGGGACCAAGAACAAAGTGATAGACTTATTACATTTTGGCAGATTTTCTCATATCATTTAATTTTTTTGTTACATTGAGCCTGGGGTTTCTGAATTACCTTTGACCAAGTCGAGAGTGTGCTCCTGCTAACACCAAGGTATGCATAACCCTAGAGGTGTATTGAATATTTGTTCAATTTGTATTTAGACTGAGTGGCCAAGGAAGGCTAGTGTGTAGCAATGAATGTGGATACTCACCGATTTCTCTTGATTTGGAAAGTGCCTATTAATTATGCCATGGACACCATGGCTGTGGAGGCTTTGCAGAAGCTGGAAAAATTGAGAAAGGCATTTAGGAAAGAGGGTGAAGAGGTGAGGAAAATCTCCAGGGACAAAGAAGAAATAGGAAAGGGAGTTTCTGGAACCATGCTAATGGGAGACAAAGCCCAGGCTAGAGTGGCCATTCCATTTTTATATTTGTTAAGTCCTGGTTTGTATATAGCAATAAAAATCCCACATATGCATACTTGTAATGTGAATATATATTACATATATATATCTATGTCAATACACAGTAACGTACACCAAAAACTCACTGTCACACAGCCTGCTAAAGGTCAATTTTGTATGGGATGGCTCTATCTTGGACCCCATTCAAGTGACATTATTTTGATTAATACTAATGGTTCTTCCCAGGAGATAAACTTGGGACTGGTGTTATATGTGGGACAGCGTGAAAAATCAAGCCAGCATGTATTGTGTTCCTACTGTATACACAGCATTATGATAAGTGCTATTGGGAAATATAATAGGAGCAGAAACCTGAATATCTGACTGAAACCTTGGAGTCTTTCCAACTTCCCAGAGTGATGCCAGAAGGAAAAGTGGTTGATTTTGCCTTTTTTAAAGGTGATGCCTTAGAAGTGAATACAGTACTATTTCTGTACTCTGAGCAAGGCAAAATCCTAATAAAACTATTACCTCCTTCCTTCTGTACCTTATTCCTTTCTTAATACAGACTAGAATTGCATTCAGTTTTTGTTTGTTTGTTTTTAATGCCATATCACAGTATTATCTCCTCCACAATCCCTGGATATTACCTAGTACTTACTTTGTTTATACATGTCCCAAAAGTCTTAGTGCAATTTTAAGCTTTAACAATTTCAAAAGTATAAATGCCACAAACCTGTCTCAAAAAACTCAGCATTTGAAAGGTTAATAAAGTTTTTTTTAAATATTTATGTTTCTCATTAAAATTTAACATAACCACTGTCTTTTGATATACATAACTATAGTCAATTTTTCAAACTTTGTAAAAACTTTCATCAGTTACCACTCAGTAACTGAAGAGGATTGCATTTGTAATCCTAGTCATAAGATCATCCAAAAAATGAGACTGGTGTGATCTTACAAGAATATGTCTAATGGAGATAGAGCAAGTGACTGAGGTGGCTAAGCAAGAAGACCTCTACCAATCTAGTCTGAGAAGGCATAATTCAGAAATTGTTGAACACAATGCGTAATAGCAAGGTGCCTCATCTCATTAAAATTAAAATAAAAAAATTCTATTCAAAATCCAGAAAATTGAATGCATTTAGAATAAATATCAATAATTATATTTTCTTTTTTAATGGCATTTTTATTTTATTCTGAACTCAAGAAATGAAACAAGAATTTCCATAACAAAGTAGAATAGAAAAAAAAGATGATTGTAAATGCAATTGCAATTCTGTACAATTTGCTATTTCTTTTAAATATATAATAAATTTATTATGTAACTCTTTTTCTTCTCTGAAATGATCATTGTCCACAGCATTTATAATGCTATGCATTATATTTCACTGTATTTTGTATATATTTATATATCTATATGTATACACTTGAAAATGAATTCTACAGCTAGCCAGGACTTATTTAGTAAGAGAAAATCCCTTAAAAAGGAGGACCAATCACCTGGTAAACATTTAAGAGGGATGCTGTGTAATGAGCCACCTTCCCCTTTGTTAAGCAATCCAAAGGCAACAAAGTCAGAGGCTGAAACTATGATATGGATTAGTACTCAAGCAGATAAATAAGTAGGGGTCTTCTGTAGATAGCTATGGCTATTTTCTGAGATTCATGCTCAAGTCTTCAGACCCTGTCTAGAACATATCACAGATACAATGGCAGGAACTTAATAATACTGGCAATTACTATGCTAAAAGTTTAGGATGCCGTGGATTACATATTTCGCATTCAATGCTTCTCAGTGTTGGACTTGCTCAATGGGCCTTTTCATAATCCATAGCAAAAGAGGAAAAGGAGGGCAGAGTCTTCTGCCAAGAGGTAAGATGTAGTAGCTGCCAGTCTGAAGGTCTGACCCCACAGAATTCTGGGATTCAGTTTTCAACAGCTCATGCAAGTGAGGCCATAAAACCTAGACTAAGATGACCATTTGTAAAAGGGTTGGTGATGAAGTTCCTAAAAGGTAAAACCCAGAAGTGAACAAGATATTCCAGATGTGGTCTGAAGAGGACAAAGTACAACAGAATATCACCTGCTTCACTAATATCATACATATTGAATTAATTTTGTCTGTTACAATACAACATTAATACCTCTCTTCCTCTCTACCCATAATATTTATTTTATAAATGTTCATTATGAATGTATATGTATGCATATATACATATACACAAGTATATATGTATATCTATGTGTATGTTAATGTGTATGTATGTATGTATGTATGCATGCATGTGAGAAACAAAGAGAGGCAATTTGATATGACCTAAGAGGGCACTGAATTTGGAGCCAGAATACCTGGCTTTAACTACATTTTTATATACTTATACAGGAACATGTTCCCCTGATAAAACATAAGATCCTTGAGGGCAGGGACTGTTTCATTTTTGTCTTTGCCTCCCTAGCACCTAGCACAATGCTTGGAACATAGTAAGTGACAAACAAATGCATGCTGGTTGATTGCCCCGTATTGCCTGAAAGCGCTTTATAAACCTTATTATCTCTAAGCAAGGGTAAAGTCAGACTCTTAGACCTTGTCATGGTATGGAGGTTATCTTGGCCTCTCAAAGACTATATTTACAGAATTCTATTTCTGATAGATCCTACAAAGCTGGAAAATCTTTGAATATGGACCCAAGGTTGGACTTAGCACAGCATCTGACATAGAGTAGGTGCTTAACAAAGGCTTGTTGACTGACTCTACAGCTGTTGCTCAAGGACCAGTCTAGCCAAGTTTGGACATATTTTTGGTCACAGAAATTCTTAAAATCATCTTATAAAAATAAAGAGTAGGTTGGATCATGATGAGGGACCGGGTCAAGTCTTGTCTGGCAAAAAGATGCTGATAATAAGCTGATTTATCTGGACTGTTATTAAACCTTTGAAGAATTGGGGATCTTCAGAGATAGAGCACAAACTGAAGATATGAGGAAAGTGAGTCGGCAATCTGAAATAACTGGGTCCTCCTGATTACACTGTCCAAACTTCTGACACTGTCTGATTAGTCGCCTGTCTAGCAATCAGAGAACATCAAGTCCCTCTTCTGATTTAGCTCTGAACATGGCAAGAGAGGCTAGAACCTGCAAAGGTCAAGAAAGTACCAATATTAGGAACATTTCACATAAGTATGTACGTGTGTGTACACACATATGCATACATGCGTATGTGTATATGTATATAGCCACATACATATGTGTACATGTATATACACATATGACCTGATGGCCCAGAAGAATGGTGGTCAGACATTTGTACTGAGGCTGATAATAAATTCAAGTCATTAGAGCCCAGTATTTGTATGAGAAGCCAACTGGTGGCATCTGTCCAGTTGCTAATGGAGATGAGGGCCAGAGTACAAAGTTTCCAGCAAAAGTGATATTAATTGGGTTGCGAATTGGCAGACACTGCAGAGAAGGTAGAAATGAGCTGTGGAGATTGGCTGCCCCACTCTGCTCTGAGGGCAGATCTCCATAGCATGCTCTAGGCCTGTGGAGGGCATAGCAATAGGGTAGGGTTTTTTTGGATGTGATGCTAGTAAACCAACTTTGATAATCACTAACATCAGTCTAACTAAATTATCACAGAGACATATTTCTTAAATGGAAACCTTCTTGTCCCAGGGCAGCATTAATGGTCTAAATGTATGTGGGTTTCCACTACATGTCGGGTTTGGGGTTTTTTGTTTTGTTTCATTCTGTTTTTGTTGTTATCTTAAAGCATCATTTGGGAGTTGGGCTCCACAAAGGCAGAAGGAATTATTTTCCTCCCTGCTGTTTCATCCTAAAGATGGCTCCATTTCTGAATGCTGCCCATAACACCTACTATTGTGTTAGTTTGTTTATGAAACTGAAAGGCAGTATAGCATCTCTGGAGAGAAAGCAAGGTTTGGTTGGAGTCAGAGGATCTGGATTCCTGTTATGCCTCTGCTACTTGCTATCCATGTCACCTCGCATAAATCATTTAATCTCCCTAGCCTGTTCTCTAATCTAAATCTAATCTAAAATGAGGGGTATTCTACTAGATGGGATGGAAGGGGAAAGTATTAGTGATTATTCTGTGTGAAACACTGTGCTAAATGCTGTGAATACAAACAGAAAATCAAGCCAATACCTGTTCTCAAAGAGCTTACCTTCTAAATGAGGGAAATAATGAAGAATTTATGTTCATGTTCACCTCATGGTAAATGGAAATGCCATCTAGTACTTAGGCTGAGAAATAATTAGGGCAGCTAGTACAGCTCCCAGGACCTTGAGGAGTAAAGGTAGAGTGGATGATCTCTTCCCAATAGGATAGTGGGTCCAAGAGGATAGCTCCCAGAGAGGTAGGGATGTGGGTCATAATCTAGCTGACAAGTGGGCACCTTTTTGCTTGGTAGGAACCAAACAATGGGGCAACTAGGATTGGGTTGGAAAGGGAAAGGTTCATGGCTCCCCTTCAATAACAACAAGTGGTGCTACTATGTTTTCCACAGCCCACTGACAGACTAGAACAAAAAGGGGGAAGATCCTCAGTTCACCTCTGTGGGTTTGCTGGAGATGGTTGGTCTAGGCTGTGTACAGCATTGGTCATTTTGAACCATAAGCTCTGAAAGTTTGTTACAAAATTAAAGGACTTCACTCTCTCTCTCTCTCTCTCTCTCTCTTTCTCTCTATCTCTATCTCTCTCTCGCTCTCTTTCTCTCTCTCTTCTTTAAAATCTCAGAGCACTTTGTTTGAACCAAAACTTTCATACTTTGATTAAATATATTCTTTTTGAAATTCTCTGGTTTCATGCCAATATCATCTACCCGAGAAGATTACAGCACTCTTTGAGGGTAGCAACCATGCTCTTTGTATCCCTAATAGTCCCTGGCACAGTGCTAGGCACATAGTAAGCGCTCAATAAATGCCTGTTGATCAGAGAATTGGGTTCTTAAAATATTTGTAGGAGAGCAATGAAATTCAAACTGTGAAGGAATAGCTTTGGGCTCCTTACCTATGGTTGCATGAACATAGGACTAGCCGGCATCTAGGATGGCAGTCTTTCTTGATATATGCGAGGAAAAGAACATAGAGGTGAACTGAGAACCAAAGAATAGAAAAGAGGAGATTTTCCATAAGCTCTTCATGGTAGAATTGTATTCTGATTATATCTCAGAAAATGGTGTTAGATGTGGTCATGATAAATGGCCTTTGAAACCTTCGAGTCATTCATCATCAGAACATGCCCTGGGCTGCAGGTAATGTAAGTGAGGGAACGCTCACTAAGAAAATGAAATATTGGCCATTGCACCAAGTACTAACTAAAATGTTTCATCTAGTAATCACTCTGAAGTGAGATTTATTTTCTGTTTCTCAAACTTCCTTTTAATTTAAATTAGATTTAGGGGATTTAGGGCCTGCCTTCTTAAAGATTGGCTTTTGCTATTTTCTTTTTCTTTTAACCCTACTGTGATCACTTTTTGAACAAGAGTCTCAGAAGAGAAACTTTCAAGAGTGCTAAGAATAACCATACTTTTATTTAAGATGGGGAAGGGCAATGACCTCTTTATATTGATAGCCCCTACAGCACCTTGTTTTGTTAGGTATTACCAATGTTTGTTTGAATTGTCACATTTGGCTGATGTATTTATTGGAAGTTCTGAGAGCTCTTTAGATGAAATATACGCTGTAAATACAAAGAATTATGATAGTCTGTATAATTGTAAGTGATGTCTAAATAGGAGGCCATTATTCTGTGGCTGGTGGACATGCTTGACTGCTGAGAGAGAAAAATAGAAATGATAACATATAGTCCCTTGGAAAACTATATTTAACACTCATTTTGGAAAGGAGTATTAATTACTTTGAGGAGATGCTTGGTTGGAGGGGGTAAAGAGGAAGTGGGGGGGAGCGCAGCTCCTTGCAACAAATAGCTTTGCATGGTGTCAAATCCTGGAGATGTATTTATTGCATCTTTTCTAATCTCTGGAAGACTTTATTTAATAGATCCCAGAAATTCCTGTAAGGTTCTGAACACAGGCTTTTCATCCCAGAGAAATAGTATCAATTCCCTAAAAGCAGCTCTGAGATAACAATAGTCTTAACTGCAGGCATTCTTGCATCTGGTCTGCTCCATGTCTTGAGCATTAACGAAGACTTTGTTCTTGCACTAATTTCCAAGAGCATCCTCATTTCTTGGAGGGCTGTATTTAGGTTTTGTGTGTTTCAGAAGACACTTATCTGATGGCAAGTCAGACTTACTGATCTCCCCATTGGTTATACTCAGGGAAGATTTAAACTGCTTATCTTAATCTTTAGGGGGATTTGGTTAGGCAAGGTATTCAAATGAATTGAAACCAGCAGCCTGGATTTCCTTATTTTTCTGTCCTGCTTTTATTTATTCTGGCGTTTAGTTTGTATTTAGTTTGTACCTCCAGGCTTCTTTCCCCATAAGAGGGAAGAAGAAATGTGGATAGTTAGTTATTTAGGCCCGTGTAGATTAATGTCTCATTTATTTGGGGATGCTGGAGAATGAGTCATTACACATAAATGAATTTTCCATATAACTGAAACATTCCCTTTAAAGCAACAAAAATGTTTTTTTAAAAAAATCATATAATCATATAAGCTATATGGTCATTAAAGACAAACCAGGTTCAGTCTAGGAGACTTAACAACAATGACTTCATATTCTATGGCTTGTGCCTTCCCCAAGCAACCATGCTGTCCCACCCCCACTCAGTGTTCTCCTCACTTTGGACATTTCTAGCTTTGGGTTAACTGTCTTCTGTTCTCTTGCCAGAGCCAGGCTAGCAAAATTTTAAATTATAGAATATATTTATTATAAACAACAAAGAATATAAAAAGGACTTTTACCTTAGCACATAAGTAATCACAAAAAAATCCCTTTCTGGCAATCCTCAGAGACCTAACACAGTTATTCTAGACTTACAGTACTGCCCTGAAATTAAGCTTCCCTACCACCTGAAGTGGTGAAAGAATTCAGGGTTATTTTAATATTCAGAAGCACTCCCCTCTAGTAAGTTCATCTTTCCTTCAAGACCTTCAAGACAAGTTCCTATGAGTCACAGTACCAGAGATGAACCAGGTCTTGGTTTGTTCCTCCCCATCATGTCTTTGTGTCCCACTGGTCTTCAGCTCTACATCTCCCCAGCACTTTCAGATTACTACCTATCCTGCCCATCATTTACCCCTATCAGGACTTGAAAGTTCAATGTCTCTCTGGCTAAAACATCACTTTTTAGGACTACTGTCAGTTTTCTACTGCTGGTGATACCATTACCACTTCTCCATGAAACTGTTCGACTTCTAAGGGCTAGTCAACATATTCCCAGCTTTGCTCTTCATTAAGCTTACAAATCCTACTGACTGGTACGCAAACGATCTTCTCAGGAAGCTGTCAAAGTCTTCTCATTTGTCCTTCTTAACCAGTTTTCCTTGATTCTCACTCTTAGTCAACTGATAGTGACTGCATTTCATTCACCTCCTTTGGTTCAGGTCTTTGGCAGTGTACCCACCACGTATGATCAGCTCCTCCTGTGGAGTCTTTTTGGAAGGAAAAAGCGGTTTGCACCCTGTTCTATATTCCTTTCCAACTACAGTGGGAAACACTTACTACTGTGCCTGACTCATAGTAGGTGCTTAATAAGTGTTTATTGATTGATTATTGACTACAGTTATTCCCTAGACTTCAGGACAAGCATAAAGACATCTAATTTCCCATGAAGCTCAGATACATTTCAAAAACATACCAGAAATATTGAAGAGCTGGGAAGAGCAAAGATTGACTGCTAATGATGGTATTCTTGTCACCACTACAAAGGCCCAAATCCCCATTATACAATTTTTCTAAGATATATTAAATGGTCTATTTGGCCTCCATCCTCTTTAGCACTAATAGCATCAGAGTAGTGGGAAAGAGAGGAGGGGTGCTAAGCCTCATAAAATATTTAGGCCATCTGTTAAGATACAATACTAACAATTATTTTTGCTCTGAAAGTACTAAAGCATACTAAAAGGCACTGAATCATATCAATATTAATATACTCAGTAGAGATTAAATTAGAAGACAAACCGAAACTATAGCTCAATGGGAATATGTCTCTTGGGTTCTCTTTGGAGAGATAAATAAAGGTATTGCTAGAGCTGGTTGTACAATCATCCAAAGACAACAAGGCATGCCATTTCAAGAGACACAGGGTCACCTGCAATCAGAGCTCATGATAAGCATTTGTAAAATGATCATCAGAAATTTTATTCATGAATTCTGATTTCAGAGGACAAGTAGGTACAAAAACTATATGAAAAACTTAATAAGACCTGCCAAATAAAATCAATACATACTTTCATACTCAATAATTTTACTGTAAAGGTAGGCAGAGAAGAGGACAGCAAAAAATATTTTGGATAACCAGGCTTCTTTTTCTTACCCTGTAAGAAGCAAAAGCTTGAAGAAGACTAATGGAAGTCTCATGCCTATAGAACATAAATAATTTCTTCAAGAAAAGAGTTAGGAGGTATTACATGCTATTAAAGCATATCACCATGCTTATAGAGTCCACCACAAATTTATGCTAATTCTTCTTAAATGGGCCATCACAGGTGCATATATCTTTTTATTCTTCCTTTATTGACTCTGTCCCACTCTCCAGAGCAGCTATTACAAATCATCTTTCCTCAAGCCTCCTACGCTGCCCCTTCCACACTCCCTCTCAGCAGAGAACCTAGACCTCCACTTTGCTGAGAAAATGGAAGCTATCCATCATGAACTCTCTCTTCTTCCAAACTCTACAGCTCAAATCCACTCGAGGTTGCTGCACTCAAAATTTCTGCTGATCAACAAGTTCTTACAGCAAGACTAATGAGTGACTGAAGCTTAAGGACAGGTAATGGCCTCCTGCAATATTGGTGGATGAGTTCCATTAGATTGGTAATTTCAGTATTGTATTAATTCAAGAAGTGCTGCATCCTGTATGCAGGCCTACACTGAGAGAACACACATCTTCTTATCATTAGCCCTATCTTCTTATCTGAAACAGTTGCACTATCAGAGTAAATGTTATCTTTAAGACAAAAGGGACAAATGTAGGAGATATCCATCTCAAAAAGAATGACTTATGAGTCTATCACAGGCTGCCACCTGTGCATTGGGCGGGTGCAATTAAAGCCTTAGGGAAGGAGAAAAGCCCAGAATAGCAATTCAAAAGCTAACACCAGGACCAGAAGGTAGGAGTGACAGAGAAGTAGATTTCAGCTCCACAGAAAGAACTCAAGTGTTCTGACTTAGTCTAGTCCCCATCTCACTCTTTAGTAGAGGAACAAGTCAAATATAAAGAGAAGTCTACCTGTAGCTCTTCCAGGTCCATTAAGATAATACATGTCTCTGTCACAACCTCAACAATTTGATATTTACATCTTTTCCCAATTCCTATTCTCCCCAAACACAACCACATATTTGCCTTCATACTCTCAACACAGTCTTTTATTTGCACATCTTCCACTTGCTTTCTAAACCACATGTAGCCATAAATGACTATAAATCAGGGAGTTGTATGCTAGGCCCATCATTTCCTATCTGCATCTTGATTTCTCCTCTGGAGAAATCGGAAGTCATATTATATGATCCTAAAAACCACTTTCAGTACTGAAGTTTTAAGATCCATGATTGATGAGCTAACTGGTTCAACAATGATGTAAGGATTGCAATTAAAAGGTATATAAGCGTCAATAAGACTGAAGATGTGAGTAACAATTGGTTTCCTGGGATAGTTTGATGAGCAATCAATCCAAAGCATTTATTGTGTCCCTATTACGTGCCAGGCATTATACTAGATGCTGAGGATACAAACACAAAGACCCTTTTCCTTCCAAGGAGTTTGCATTCTACAGGAGGAGAAAACATTTATATATAAAAGCACATACATAATGAACATGAGATAATTTCAGTAGGGAGGCAGATACTAGCAACCGAGAGCATCAGAAAAGGCCTCTGTAGGAGGAAGCATTTGAGCAGAGCTCAGAAGAAAACAAGGGATTCTGAGAGGCTAAGAAAAGCATCCCAGCTAGTACAAAGGCATGCATGGAGGTGGAAGATGGGTACCATATGTCAAGATCAGCAAGAAGGCCAATTTGGCTAGACTAAAGACTAATGAAAGTGAGCCAAGGATAACAATACTGGAAAGTTCAGTTGGAGCCAGGTTATGAATGCTAACCAGAGGAGTTTGTATTTGATCCAAGAGATAATAGGAAGACACCAGACCCTGGAGTCTTCACATTTTTTTGGTGTCACAGATTCCTTTGGCAGTCTGATGAAGTCTATGAAACCCCCAATAGTTGGCCACATGACACCTGAATGTCTGGAGACAGGAGGGCTGTGATTATATGTGATCTAGCAGTAAGTCTAATAACTGCAAATAAGAGTAGTATTAAACACAAATGATAGTTTGATATAGCTGCACCTGTAACATGATATTAAAATATCTATGATTTCTATTGATGATAAAGTCATGTTGTTATTGAGTTGGTTTTTGGTCATATCTGACTCTTTATGATTCTATTGAGGTTTTTTGTTTTTGTTTTTGTTTTTGTTTTTTTGGCAAAGATACTGGAGTGGTTTGCCATTTCCTTCTTCAGCTCATTTTATAGGTGAGGAACTGAGACAAACAGGATTAAGTGACTTGGGTCACACAACTACTAAGTGTCTAAGGCCAGATTTGAACTTACAAAGATGAGTCTTCCTGACTCTAGGCCTGGTACTCTATCCGCTGTGCCATCTATCTGCCCATAAGTATTACTAATACTACTATGGTTCGTTGCTTATATGTAAACCTGAAGGAAATGCTGAATTTCAGTTAAAGGTTAGAGCAAATAAAAATATAATTTTCCCCCCATCCAAATTCACATGCCCCTTGTAATGTATGCACAGATCTCTTGGGGGTCCCACTTTAAGAATCCCTACACTAGAGTTATTTAGCAGGGAATCATAATAGCTAGCATTTATATGATGCTTTAATGTTTGCAAGGTGCCTTACAAATATCAATGCTTCAGGCATATCACTTTGAGAGCTGTATGAAGGATAGATTAGAGAAGCAAACAAGTAGAAACAATAACCATTCTCTGGGCAAGAGGTGATGAGGGTTTGAACAAGGACTAGGTTGAAGAGAGAAGAGAATAAAAGTACAGATCTCCTCCATTTCACCTATTAGTGGTGTTTAAGGAAATCTGTGCAAGAATTTTCTTCTAAATCATTGTATCATTTTCAAACAGAAGAAAAGAAAATTCACCATGGAAAAATCGTAGGGCATTTTTGCATTAATGTGTGGCATAGTGTCTGTTGTTAGATTACAAGCCTTTGTCTCTTGGTGCAAAAAAAAGAAATCATATATAATATTAAACCACTTTAGAGAACAATCTGGAATTGTGCCCAAAGAGTTATTAAGCCTACTATACCCTCTGACCCAGCAATGCCTCTACTGAATCTATTTTCAAAGATGATTAGGGAAGAAGAAAAAAAAAAACTTTTATGTTCTAAAGTATTTATAGCAGTTTTCTTTGTGATGGCAAAGAACTGGAAATTGTGAGGATGCCTGTCAATTGGGGAATGGCTGAACAAGTTGTGTTATATGATTGTGATGGAATACTACTATGCTATAAGAAATGATGAGATTGATGATCTTAGAAAAACACAGATACACCTCCATGAAATAATGGGGAGTGAAATGAGCAAAACCAAGAAAACATTGTATACAATAGCAATATTGTTTTAAGAACAACTTTGGGCAAATAAGTCATTTTGACTATTATAAATACTCAAATTAACTGTAAAGGACATGGGAAGAAAGACGGTTATCTGCATCCAAAGAAAGAACCGATAAAGAGAAGTGTGTATAGAATGATACTCCTATTTGTGTCTAATGGTAGCCAACTCTAGGGTAGAGATGAGGGAAAAAATAATTTACATGATAACTTTATATTTAAAAGGAATAGCAAGTTGTACATAATAGATTTTCAGTTTCATGTGCAATCATCTTTTTTTATTATACTATGTTATAAAAATGCTGTTTTATTCCATAAATTAAAAATAAAATAATTTTTTAAAAAGACTCAGCTCAAAGTCCACCTTCTGAAAGAGCCTTTTTTCTATTCTCCACTTCCCCCTCCCCTGCCCACTGCCATTTCCTTTCCTCTGATATTACCCTCCATTTACACTGCATATATCTTACACGTACATGCATGTCATTTCCTCCTATAAGAATGTGAGCTCCTTGAGGGCAGGGACCAGCTTTTGCCTTTCTTTCTATTCCTGGTGCTTAGCATAATGCCTAACATATAGTAAATACTTAACAAAGTCTTATTTAATGACCAACTAAAGAAAATTAAATGCTACAAAACAGATTTAAACATTAGATTTCCACCTATGCTGAGCTACCTCAGTAATAACCTTGGCAAAGCCACATTTGATTAGGTCATCTTGCACAGATGAGATTTTATTTACATTATGAAAAAAGAAGCCAGCATTCGGGAACTCACAAAAGAGTTGTCACACTCAGATTTGTAGCTTCCTGGAAGAGTAAGGTGTTAATAATGCAATTAGGCATTTTCAGTCCCTCCACATAAGAGTCGGAGTCCTCTGCCTCGACAAACATATCCTTTAAGAGTGCTGACAGGTGAGCCATACTTCTGGTTGGCTAATTGTGAAATTCTTTCACCTTCACATACTGTAATATTTCTCACTCATTTTAATTTCTTTAAATGTGTTTCAATTTTGAAAAAAATGTGTTAAGTAATCAGGTTTGCTCAAGTTTTCCACTTTCTGATATTGACTTGGTCAAACACTTGAAAATTATGTTAAAAGGCTTGTATCAAAGTGAGCCAAATTGATTTGGACCTTGTTCAATGCAACTTCTAGCCCACCACTACCAAACTTTAAGTAATTTTATGAAAAGACTAAATGCTTAGAACAAGCTACAGATGCTTCCACTCTCACAAGGAATTAAGTCTTGGGCTCAGTATCAGAAGCTAGACATTATAGTTAGTGATAATTAGCACATAGAAAAAGCAATACTTTGGACTGTGGGGAAGATTGTTGGGTCAATCTCTCAAAGACAGGAGAAGAGGTGTTAGTAACAAATACAACCTAGAGTGCAATTGCCCTGGTGAGAGGACCTATTGTGGGTCTGGGCAAAGAATAAATGTCATGATGTGCAGATCAGTCTGGTCAAGAATTGCTATGTACCAGGACTACCATCTCCAAAAGGCACAAGGATAGAGCTCTTGCCTTCCTTGAAGAGGTCATGATCCCCTACAGATGTTGGTAAAGCCTTGATGGTCCCAGACTAGTTCCATCTGATAAAAGACTCACTCAAACTATAAAAGAGAAGATTTGAAATACTAATTCAGTGGTATTATACACATTCATTCAAAAAATATTTACTGAGTGTCTCCTACATGTAAGACATGGTGTTGGTACTAAATAAATGGGGAGGCACAAAGATGCATAAGACATAGTCCTGTCCTCATGTAACTTACCTAATAGAAGAAGTAAAACAACTACACAAATAATTCAAAAATACAAGACTATATTAAATAACACAAAAAAGATATAAAGTGCCAAGAGAGATCTTAGGAGGTACAGTTTGTTTCAGTATGGGAAGAAATCAAGGAACATTGCTAGCATTTAATTGAATACCCAGTGCCTAGAAGAAAACGAGTCAAATATAATTAAGACCTTACTGTCCAATAACCAAGGAACTCTTCTCAGACTGGGAGTATAATCTGGTCCAGGCAGATGCTGCAGTTATGCGGTTAATGATGTGAATAGAAAAAAATCTAGGAGGAGGAAGGGAATGATTGAGGTAAATTAATGAAGAACTAATATATGTGACTTTTCAGGTTATTCACCTCAGTATACAGCAGATTGTGTGTAGCACATATTCCCTGCCACACATTCTAATGGTCCTTATTCTCTAAGAGGTTGTAACTTAAGAATGTTGCCCCAATGTACTCTGATTATTTTGAGAATCTGGTGTTTTTTTTCTGTTTCTTCTTTTCTCCCTTTCTGCCTGAAATCTTACAACCTTTATGGAAGAGCCTATAATACCTGTTCTTTGCTATGGAAATTCCTAACAGTCTTTGGCCAAAAGCAACATGGTTCTGACCTGACATTAGTCTGACACACTGAGAGACTTAAAGCACAGAAATTAATACTTACTCAGAAGGGTTTGGAAGCAGACAACATTCACATCTTTGAGACTGTTTTCCCTGCTCACTCTAAGTGGGCTTAATTGTTCATTAGATGCCACATCTTCAAGAAGAGCTTAATTTGTGCCATAAGGGTTGAGGCGGACGGTGGGGAGAAGATGGGGTTTCCTAGTCATCACCTTCTGAATCCTTAGTTACTTCTACTCATTAGACAGTTAAATCTTTCTGGGAGGCCATTCCCTAAAATGGAAAAAGCAAATCCTTGATAGAGGAAGGCAATGAGCTTAAATGCCACCTATGATAACAATAGCTCACATTTCTAGGGCACTTTAAGAAGAAAAAAGTGATTCCCAACAGCAAACCTAGAAGGGAAAGAAAGAAGGTAGACAAGTACCATTATACTTTTTTTATAGATGAACAAACTAAGACTCACGAAGGTTAAATGACTTATCTAAGGATATAACAGGTAAAAAGCAAAGTCGAGATGTGAACCCAAGCCTCTCAATTTGAATCCCAGCACTCTTTGTGCTATATGAGGCTGCCTTTTCATGATGACAAGACTGAAAGGTAACAAGAATTGGTACAAAATGCACTGAACTTGACATATGAGGAGTTGGGTTTGGATCTTGGTAATTAGCTAGGTAACATTGGGCAAGTCACTAAAGCTCTATTTGAATTTGACACCACTAGATAGTGAATAGAGTGGCAATGCTTCCTTAGATACTTGTAGCTATGTGGCCTTGTTATTAAATTTTTTTCAGCTCATCGGTAAAATGGAGATAATAAAGCATCTACCTTGCAAGATTGCTATGAAAATCAAGGAAGATAATATATGTATAGTACCTTGCAAACCATAAGGCATTTTATACATCATTACTATTATCATTACTATAAATAATGGAAACATACACGAAATAAATACAAAGTGGTTAAGGGAATAAGAATACTAGCAGTTGAGGGGATCAAGAAAGTATTAGTGGGTTTTGCTTCTAATTGTAGATCATGGTAAGGTTAGGGTTAAGATGGCAGCCATTCTCCCAACCCCAACTGTGTCATAACGTGCCACTCTGTCACACAGACTGTCTTAAGGTAGGTAGATTTTATTTCCTCAGGAATCAACCTATAGTCTTCCCTGATAAAGGAGATTTTGCAACATTTTTTCTTACTTTCCTTTCTTCTTGTTATCTCAGTTCCTTGTTTTCCCCCTGGCTGGTACATCCTGAGCCCTCTGTACCATACTAGCCACTTTTTTCATCTTCCAGTTCAAGGGCATAAAAGTGCTGAGCACCAAAGAATGATGGGTTATTTAGAATGGAGAGATCCATATGCCCTGTGAGTTGTCTCCACTTCAGCTGGCCACAGCAACTTGCTAAAAGTGACTATAAACATCATAGGTGATGAAGGCTTCTCCCATCATCTCTAGGGAAGCAGTTGAGTTCCTGAATAATCCATCGTATCTTGCTTCTAAACTGTCTCAATATTGGTGAGTCGGTCATTTTTTTTTTCTTCTCATCCTCCTGGAACCTAACTGGGATGGGTTGCAGAAACACAATCAGTGGTGACTCAAGTTGATGGCAGAGAAATCGAGTAGGGAGTATAATATGTAACAGGCCTGTCCTCAGAGAGTGGGACTAGAGAAACTATGTTACATATGTGTGTATTTATTAACTTAATATTTGTTCATGTATATGGTATGTGTTTCTTATTTCCCTATTAGATTAAAAGCCCATT
>NW_020954610.1:55753033-55756901 GCF_900497805.2 Vombatus ursinus
CTACCAATTTGCCTATACCTGACCTGCTCCTCCCACCCAGAAAAACATACTCCACTCTGGCAACACCTGGATCTCTATACCCAGGTTCTCCTAAATACACGTCCTGGTCCCTAGGGAAATGAATATTCTCCCAGGACCCAAGAAAATTATTAATGACTATTTACAAACAAACTCATAGCCCATTGTATCTAATGGCTGGCCCTAGACACTAGAATCTAATGACTCACATGGTCTAATGACTAGACCATGCTTCAGTTTCATATCCTAGCCAGACAGCCAGCCAACTATCTACCCAGGCCATCCCTCTATCAGCCTTCTTTTTGTTCTACTTTCTCAAAAAAAAATTCCCCTGCTGGTTACCTCTCCCCTATTATGTCTTCCTACACTAGAATTCAAGCTCCTTGAGGTTAGGGACTGTTTTTAAAATTTTTTCTATCCCCAGAACTTAGCACAGTGCCAGGCACAGGGTAAGCACTGTAAAAAAAAATTATTTTTCATTTCTTCATTCTAGTTACACTCAATGAATTCAAATCACCAGGACTGAACTGCCTGTGTCTTAGATCAGAAGTATCAAACTCCAGAATTCCCAAGTGAAGCAAAAACAGATTAAAATGTAATTGGAAATATTTAACAAAATAAATAAAAATACAATGCAACCTAAATAAAGTTAATTTGCATTTTTCTCATTTAATATGTGCTGACAAGGATCCATTTCTATTTGAGTTTGACATCACCCTCTTAGGTGGTATCACTGAAAAAGTAGCATCTGTGATTGCTGAGCCCAGTTGCTGAAAAAGCACTGTGATGGATGGAAGAGGTACTTCATGATTGGTGAAAGGCAAGTGTCCCAATTTTCCAAGAAAAGTGAAAAAAGTACTCTTTGAACTATCAATGAAATCACTAAGATTTCCTCTCCTCTTTATCCTAGACTCTTAGGTGGAGCCCACAAGATTCTCATCATTTCCAGCCCCTCAGCTAGTTCCTCTCTTAGCAAAAATCAGATCCAAAATAGAATTTCCTCTTCTTAATCCCTCCAACTTTTGAAGAATAAAATTATCACCCAAGAAAATCAAGAAGTTATTAACTGTTCTGCTGTGGGGAAAGAGAAAGCTCTAGGAGATGTCTGGATAATTGAAGTCCCTCATCACTTCTATATCGTACTTCTGTGTTAGATGTGACATTTCCCAAAATATTCATCTATTCTTTCTTTCTGTCCATGTGGTCTGAGGTATATTACAAATACAAAATCTCTTCTTATTCTTACTACTTTGACTTTCATCCAAATTGAAGGGTTACTGGCTGGGTAAAATTACTCAGAACCCACCCAGTAAATTCATACCATAAAAGTGGTAGAGAAATTCCATATGGGTTACCCAAACAAATCAAGAATCATGTTCCCAAGAAAGTAACCAAGGGAGAAGAATATTGTCCACTAGCAACTGCAAATTTAACTATGTCCCATCAAGCTGATTGGTAAAGCATGGCATAATGGGAGTGTAGGTCAGCTACCAAAAGATGAAGTAAAGGCAGAGTGCTGCATTGGTTTTTGTAGTCAGAGGACATGGGTTCAAATCCCATCTCTGTCATTAACTCCTTGTGGGATCTTGGTGAGGTTACTTAATCTCTCTAGCCTCAGTTCCTTCTTCTATAAAAATGAGATGTACTAGATAATTCCTACGTTCCTTTCCAGTTCTGAATCTATAATCTTAACTATGGGGCAAAAAGCTGTCAAACTCGGTGAATCCAGACTTTTAATCCTATTTGTCATATCATTCTGTTGTTGGCCTGCCAATCTATATTTGGATACCTTTTCAACTCAAGTCCATCTCCTACAATACTTACTGTCTCATGAGTGGACTCGCTTCGTTAAACAGGAAAGTCTTTCCTATGCTTCTAATGGCAGTAGTCATTAGACAAAGGAAACCAGGTGGCAAAGGGGATAGGGCAATGAACTTAGTCAGGAAGACCTGAGTTTGAATCCTTCCTCAAACATTTAGCTAAGCAAGTTGCTTAACATCTCTTGGTCTCACTTAGTATCCTCATTTGTAGAATGGGGGTCATAATAGCACCTACCTCACAATGTTGTTATGAGAATGAAAAGAGATAATATAGGTATAATTCTTTGCAAACTTTTAAGTTGCTATAAAAATGTTAAATACTGTTATCAATAGTAGTTGATCTAGGTTTTTAACTCCACACCAACCAGTCTCATGCCTCTGCCATGCTTATAATCAGCAAATGTCTGGTCCTCCCTAAAATTGACTCTGCCATAGAATCCAGACAGATTCCCTATCCAATAGAATGAACCCCTCTTATAGGACCCTATGTGGCAGAGTGATGAAATCCGGAAAGTTCAACTTATTCTGGGGGACTTGTTGAATTACCCCCTTTGAAGCTGAGCCACTATGACCAAGGAAAGGAGAGAGATCACTAGAAATGATTGTGATAAGTCAACAAAGAAAATGTGATCCTTAAAATCATCATTCTCAAGAGATCCATACCCTGTTCGATCCATAATACTGAGTTCAGCTTTCAAATTTCTTATTGAGGAAGAATGGTTCATTTAGGGCTAGAGAGGACAAGAAGTTCACATCAAGCTAAATGTCATAGGAGTGTATGAGTACCAAATGAGCAGTATTGATCATTTATCATTCCTGTTACTCTTTTATATGAGTTAAATGACAAATGAATCCAGTGTTGGCTTCATACTATGAATTAGTCTATTACTATCTATCCAAAAGCCCCAAAAACTCTTATATTACTAGGCCCCTAAACTATGTTTCCCATTGATAGAAATTCTCAACTTTTGACAAGGAAAATACCAGTGTTTTTTCTGATTCATTTTTTTTAACTGTTCTATTGATACTTGTCATTTTTACATCACTTGCATTTCCCACCATACAATTACCCCTTGTTCTTCCCAGTGAGTCATCCCTCATTTTAAAAAAGTAAAGAAATAAATAGGGCAAAAGTTCCACAAAAAAATCAACATATCAAAAAAGTCTGACATTTCATGCAGTATTCCAAATCTATGGATCACTGCATCTATAAAGTTTCTTCTATTTCTTCTTTGGGACCAAACTTCTTCATTATAATTTTGTGGCATTAAGTTTTGCTTATTTTGTTTTTCTTTCCATGAATTTTGTTGTAGTCATTGTGTATGTCATTTTCCTGGTTTTACTCACTTCACTTTGCATTAGTTCATATAAGTCTTCTCATGATTCTCTGTATTTAGTATATTCATTCTTTCTTAAGCATAGTAATATTCCATTTAATTAATGAACCACAATTTGATACCAATATTTTCCAAAGAGGAACAATGAAGAGAGTGATACCATTGAAAATAGTACAACACTTCATGAATAGAATCCATATACTTTTTCAAGTTCGGTTCTGGTCCTAGATCATTGTTTATCCTTAGCGCTGTTACAAAATATGGATATTGGTGGAATAGTTCAATGTGTGCACTGATTGACTAATTCACCAAATTGTGTAATAATGTGAACAATATTATTTTTGATAATATGAATTATTTTTCTCCCTCCTGAGAGACCATGGATCACATATGGGAGGATTCATAAAGTTTAGGGCAAGGACAGTCTTAATGACACTGATGAACTCCCTTGGGAAGTATAGGGTTCCTTGTTTTATGTCTCACTTGGTGTTAATAGTTAGTAGGTCATTAAATAAAGTTATCACTGAGGTTACATCTGCCATGGAACCTTGTATGACTTAAACAAAAGCACCAGTCATCTTGTTGGAGGAGAGACTCTAAGGTAGCATTCAACTTTACAAAGTCAGCAAAGAGTAAATATAGTAGGATTATATATATATATATATATATATATATATATATATATACATACAC
>NW_020954610.1:55757001-55772729 GCF_900497805.2 Vombatus ursinus
ACACACACATATATGTGTGTGTGTGTGTATGTAGTTATGTAGATATATAGATATAGATATATATGTTCAATTTGAGATGCCAACAGGACAGTCATGGGGCACATGGCCAATAGGCAGTTGGTGATGTGAGATTGGAGCTTTGGAGCTTAGTAGAGAGATGAGATATTTAGATTTGGTAATCATCTCCCTAAGCATCATAATTAAACCCATAGGAGTTGATGAGATCAATAGGAGAGAGTATGGAATGAGAAGAAGGCCTAAGACAGAACCCTAAGATATTCTCCCTGAATAGGAAATGGACCATAGGTGATGATCCTGCAAGGGAGGAGGCAATGTCAGACAGGTAGGAGAAAGATTGGTGTCATTGAAACTGAGAAAGAAGAGAATATCCAGGAGGAGTAAAGTGGTCAACAGTGTCAAATGCTGCAGAAAGGTCAAGAAGGATGAGAACTGAGGAAAATGTCATTGAACTTAGTAATCTTAAAAAATCATTGGCAACTGGACAAAGCGTTTTCAGGCTAGTAGTAATTTCAGAAGCTAGATTACAAAGAGTTGAAGAGTGGGAGGTAAGGAAACGGAGGCAATAAGTGGATGTAGACAGCTTTTTTTCTTAAGAGTTTGGGTGTGAAAGGGAGGAGAGATATGCAATGGCTGCCATTAACCTATAGGGAAAGAGGGTCTAGAAAACGTTGGGAGTTTCTGGTGTTTGTTCTGTTTTGTTTTGTTTGTTTTTGAAGGATGGATGAGATCTGAGCATGTTTATAAGTCTGGGAAGGAGTTAATTGATAAACATTAAAGATTAGACAGAGGGCAACATCCAGGAAGAGTAGGAAAGGAAGGGATCAAGGGCCCAATTAAAGGGGGTTGAACTTTTAAGGAGAATAGCTAGTTCTTTTTCAGAGAGTAGAGCAAAAAGAGAGCATGGAGATGACACTGAGATTTAAGCTGTAGAATAGAATTGGGGAAATGGAATTCATGATATGACCTCAATTTTTTTCTCAGTAAATTATCCTCCATTGATTTCTGCTGTTGAACAGGAAGGTAGAATAGCAATGCAGGTGGCCTGAGAAAAGAAGAAAGGCTTAAAACAGACACTAGGGAATAGAATAGAGATGCAATCAAAGAAAAATAAAAACCTTAGAGTCAAGAAAACCTGGGTTCAAATCTTGCTTTAGATTCTTATTAGGTGTATAACCCCAGGCAAGTCATTTAACCTCTACAGCCTCACTTTGCTCATCTGTAAAATAAGGAGGCTCTACTCAATAGCATCTAAGGTTCTTTCCATCTCTAAATCTATCATGCTATGATTGATTGACAATGTATCAGGGAGAGCTCGAATATCAAACAACACAAATGTATAGTGAATCCAGTCAAAGCAATTTTACATCTTCCAGGGATGTTCAGCAATATGCAAGTGGGAAGGAGGGGAGGGGAATAAGCATTTATATAGCATCTATCATGTGTCAGGCACTTTGCTAAGCACTTTGCAAATATCTCATTTGATCCTTACAACAACCCTGTGAGTTAGGTGCTGTTATTATCCCCATTTTCCAATAGAATCTGAAGCAACCAGAGGTTGTGACTTGCCCAAGGTCACACAGGTAGGAATTATTGAAAGCTGGCCTAGTAGCCTCTCTGCCAAAGAGTAGAGGAGGTCGTTGTGGGGGTAATCTGGGGTTGGGGTTTGATGAGATATGAGTGGTGATAAGAGAAGAGGTGAAGGGCTTCAAGGGTAGAGGACAGTATAAAATTCCACTGGTTGACTATAGTATTAAGATTGTAAAGAGAGTGAAATTAAGCCTGGGCAGGCATGGTGGATTAGGAAAACAAGAAAAGATGGAGGGCTAAAGGTGATCATGAAGACAAAAGAGAAGCTTAGGAGGGTGGGACACAGGGAAAGATGGAAAGACAAGAGGCTAGGTTCAAGTAGAGGAATTTCATTGTTTTAGGTCATGGAAGAGGAACATTTGAGGGCAATAATTAAATCAAAGTGCTTTTATCCCTGTGACAGAGATAGAGTGAAAGTGTTATTCATTGGAGTTGAGGAGAATGATGAGATGAACTGAAAAGCCAAAGAGTTTGAGGAGAATTTACATCTTATTGAAATCCCCAAGCATAAGGACAGGGGTTAGAATGGAGAGAAGACTATAGGCAAGACCCTGAACTCTATGAGAAAAAAAAGAGAGAATGATCTAAGGGCCAGTAGAAAACCACCACTATGATATTGATAGCATAATGTATTTGGATGGAATAAACATCAAAAGAGGAGAGGGTCCTGAGAGACTTTTTTTTTGGTGGGGGGGGGAATGAGGGAAACAAACTTCCAGATGAAAGGTTTGAACTTCACTTGATAGATGATAGTGACCCACTTAAGTGTGTATTTAAGCACTCCCCAAATCAGGCAAATTATCAAAAAGGAGATTGTCCAAGAGAAACTCTTTCCAGAACCAGTCTCCTGCAAAACTGGAAAGAAGTAGCTCACCAGGAATTGTCAGGGCCTCAGTATTCAATATGATAACTGGTGTGAGGCAAAAGATCTCATAAACCAAAGTGGAAGCCACCTAGATTCTCCTAGAGGGGAATACATATATATATATATATATATGTATATCTAGTATAGATAGATAGATAGATACATAGATAGATAGATAGATAGATACATAGATAGATAGATAGATAGATAGATAGATAGATAGATAGATAGATAGATAGATAGATAGATAGATAGATAGATGGATAGATGGATAGATAGATGGATGGATAGATATAGCGAGAGAGTGGGGGGGGACAGGGCGGGGGGAGAAAGAGAATAACTGGATATTTTCTTTCAAAGGAAGGCAAGGTAGCCAGAAAAGACCTGTAAACAATAACAAAGACAAACATCATTCATACCAGAGTCAGGATTTAACTGGTAAAAGACTGCCTAGGAACATGGATGTTTCCCCAGTTCAAAGAAAAGAGTATGGGCAGATGTCGTGCTTAATTTAAGAAAACTGAAATTTAAGATGGGGATGTCAAAGGAAGGTCAAGCTATTATCACTTCAAGCCCCAAGGAAGTGGCTGGTGATAAGGAATACTTAAAATATTTGACTGGCCAAAGTCAAAATCAAACAATTAAAACTATTGCCCCCAACACATACCCAAGGACTTAAGTCATACCACACTACCCCAACTCATTAGCCATCCTTAGAACCTGCTTTCATTAGCACCTGCTCTGAGTCCCATAAGCAATTAGCACTCCCCTCCAGGTAAGGGAGTGAAGACTGATTCCCCAGAGGTGGCTTAACTTCCTCAACCTACTTTAAAATTAGATTTACTCTGTTACAAATCCTACATGTTAAATGAGTAAAACTATTAAACAAGGAATGCTGCTGGGCTAAATGGCTGAGCATTTAACGGTTCACCACAGTATTACCATTTTTATGGTCTATTAAGGCAATTGGAAAAATATCAGTTGTATGAAGAAGCAGGTAATTTATGTACAAGTTTGATAAAGAGCCTTATGTCTGAGTAAAAAGTAGGGTTCCCTTTTGACCTAATACAAGTCAAGATGGGGACCTTTGGAGGAATAAGTCAACACTAGATCCACCTCATGTGCTTTTTACGACCATCACTCCCCAGATCTGTGGGAGGTTATCTTCTATTTCTTAACTGATATGATGACAAGGAATGATGATATTTTGTGCTCCAGTACTCCAGTGTTTTTAAGCTAGTGTTTTCTAGGCAAAGCCAGAAACAGAAAGAGGGAGGATTCTTTTTTTTTTCTTAAACTCCCATTCAAAGCATCAAAGAATTTCAAATTCAATAACCATCTAGTCCAATACGAACTTATATCATAACATCCCTGATGAGGGGGTCATCCAGCCTCTGAAAAAGTCCAATGAAGAAAGAGCTCCTGGGAAAGCCTGTTAAACAGCTGTAATTAGTAGAATATATTTTTTTCCAGACATCAAGACTAAATGTGCCTTCCCCCCATTGCTCCTTGTGATTCTACTCTCTGGGGCCAAACAGAGTCAACCTAATCTCTCTCCCACAAGGTAGCTTTTGAAATACTTGACGATGGCTATAAGATGCCCCCCTAAGTCGCTGCCTGAAACTTCTCTACTCAAAACTAAAGCAATATACACTTCTGCAACTTGTGATTCCTTCTATCCAGCACTAACCCTTAATGGAGCCTAAAGTGAAGAATTCACCTTCTCCTTAGTTTTTACTGTGATGAACTAAGTTGTAGGCACTGGTCATGCATTTCTGTTTATGCAAACAGGATGGGGCTTCCAGGGAGGGGGCAGCCCTACATGCCAATTGAAGTCGTTTAGAAACACCTGACTTCATTATCTGTACTGGGAATGGAAATTGCATTTGAGGTAAGAGAACGACTTTTCACGGTGTAGTTGTTTCATCACAACAGGGGAGATGCAGGCAAATGTCACATGGAGAGCAACAAGGCAGAATCCCAGGTCCCCAAGAAGCTGTATTTTGCACGGCTGCATCAGGGAGTTAGTGGGGAACAACAAATGGAATAAGCAGATTCCAGGAAGACTACACTATGGTTACAGTCTGAGGACTTCACACTTTGAAAATGGAGCTCTTGGAATTTTTATGAAGCAGAGAGATTGGGAATGGGGGGACAATGGGAGACGAGCAACAAACCCCAAACAAACAAGGTGGCCGTTCATAAAGCCGAGATTCCACCTCTGATCCGTAGCATCTAGAAAACTGTGTCGCCTCTGATGCCAACTAGGCGGGTAGGGGGCACAGAATAGCTTCAGGCCCTGCTTAGTAGCAACTCTTGTTTGCATCTAATGGTAGCTATCTCTAGGCAGAGGAAGGTGGACGGGAAAAATGGGAAAAATAAATTTACATGATAACTTTATTCATTATTTTAAAAGAACAGCAAGTTGTACATAATAGATTTGCAATTTCATCTGCAATCATTTTTTATTAAACTATATTATGAAAATACTTGTTTTATTCCATAAATTAAAAATTTAATAAATGAAAATTTAAAAAAAAAGAATTGAAAGCCAGAAGCATAAGAGAATGATCTCAATACTTTTTTTTTCATTTCCCTAAGGCTTTCTCTCATTGCTCCTTCCCCATTCATTTCCTCTCCTCCCACACTTCATGCCTTTTGATGAATTGACACTAACCCACATGTACCCACAGTCCCTTTGAGTGCTATTGTTCCTACAACTGGAATCCCCGGAAAGGTAAAGGTCCAGGTTCTAAGCTTTGGCTATAGCTCATAGAAATGCTAAGAATCAGAATATCTGGCAGCTACAGCAAGCACAGAAAGCTAAGTTCCCAGACTCATTCAAGAACTTCTCCATGTACAATCCATTGTGGCCAATCAAAAAATGTACAACAAACAAAGCAAAATTTCATGAATAAATTTCTTTAGGATGAACCCAATGCCAACTTCTCATTAAGGATATGGAAGAATTTTACAGCCTTCTTGACAAATGCAGTGGCCTAGGCTTAGTCCTCAGACTTTATTATATTAATGATAATACTGATCCTCATCCTGCCTGATCCACTCCCTGCTTCAAACACTGTGGATTTTCCCTCAGTGATACTGCAGGAAGGCAACATGTTATAATGAAAAGACCTGTGTCCAAATCACTATTTTACCTGTGATCCTAGGTAAGTCATTTCTAGGCCTCAGTTTCCTCATCTGTAAAATGAGGCAGTGGCACTAAATGATTGTTAAACTCTAAAATCCTGCACTCCTACTCTTACCTAGCTCCTTTGTCTCCTTTCCACTACTCTAACTACTTACTGGTGAGGCCAAAGTTCTTCCCTTGGCTCTTCCCTCTCTCTTCATTGTAGAGCTTTTCCACACTTCTTGAATTAACTCTTTCCTCAATGCTTGTGGCTCAAAGTCTCTATCTTCGTACCTGACATTGCTGGTGGTTCCATATTCCTAAGTAACTGATGGACATTTCCACTTGGATGCTTCATCATAACCTCAAACACATGTACAAACCTGAACTCCTCCTTGTTCTCTTTCTTGAACCCAAAGAGGACACATTCCTAACCAACTCATATTCATTTCTCTCTGTTCAAGGTACCTCCATTCTTCAAGCTATGTAATTGTGAAGAGTTGGGTTCCTTTGGATTTTTTGTTTGTTTGTTTTTTGCCTCTTTCTGATCCTTTAGTTTTTATCTCCAATGCATCACCAATTTATGTCACTACATCCTTTCTTTAATTCAAACCACAAAATAATTTATTTAGAAGCAGAAAGGTCTTTAGAGGTCATCTTGTCCAATTATTTTATCTTAGATGAAGAATATGAGGCTCAGAGTGGCTGAGAGGCTTGTCCATGATCATACAGTTACTAACTGACAGAGATGGGATTTAAACCTAGTTCTTCCTGATTCTAACACTCTACCCAGTCAGTCAGTTTAACAAGCATTCATTAAGTGCTTGCCATGTGGCAAACACTGAGCTAAATGATAGAGGTACAAAGAAAGGCAAAAAACACTCTGTGACCTCAAGGAGCTCACATTCTAATGTAGGGGATAACATACAAACAACTATGTACATAAAAGATATATACAGTGTAAACATATGAAAACTGAAGAGGGAAAAAGGGTATTTGGGAATGGGGGTGGGAGGGTCATGAAAGAACACTTGTATAAAAAGGTGGGATTGGAACTGAACCTTGAATAAATCCAGGGGAGCCAGGAGGCAAATGTAAGGAATTAGTGAGTTCCAGGCATGGGGGAAAGCCCATGCAAAAGTACAGAATTGAGTAATGGAGGGATATGTACAAGAAAGAGCAAAGTGGGTCAGTATTGTTAGATGGTAGTGTAAATGGAGGGAAGTGAAGTGAAAGACAATTGGAAAGGTAGTATGAAATCAAGTTGTGAAGGGCCTTAAATGCCAGAGGATTTTTATACTAGATCCTAGGGGTAATATGGAGCCACCAGAGTTTACTGAGTAGGAGAGTGACATGGTCACACCCGCACTTTAGGAAGGTCACATTGACAGATGAGTGGAGGATGGAATGCATGGGGGAGAGACAATGTAGGTAGATCAGCCAGCAGGCTATTGTAATGGTTCAGACATAGGATGATGAACCCCATTAGAATGCTGCTGTGTGAATGGTGAGAAGTGACAAAGGTAGAAAAACAAGACTTGGTAACATATTCAATTTAAAAATTATTTAAGTGACTACCAGGTGCCTTACACTGTGTTAAATGCTGTTGATACTAAGACAGAAAACAGAGTGCTTTCAAGGTGATTATAATCCAGTAATGTGTGTGTGTGCGTGTGTTCATCTCTCACACTTTGTTGTAAGCTCATTCAAGATAGAGAATTCACCAAGACTTATTCTGCATTATAGTCTCTACACTGTCAATCCAGCCCACTGTCTTGCAGCTGGGTGGTACAGTGGTTACCTGACTTGGAGTCAGGAAGACCATAGTTCAAATTCAGCCATAGGCACTTCTTAACCTCTGTGACCCTGTAAGTGACCCTAAGTCACTTAACCTCTCTCTGCCTCAGTTGTCTCATCTGTAAAATTGGAGTAATAATAATACATACCTCATACGATTGTTGCAAGGGTCAAATGAGATAACATATGTAGAGCATTTTACAAACTTTTAAGTACTATGTAAATGCTAGTTTTATCATTATTATTCCAATAAGCACTTATTGCTTGTTGACTGAAACTAGGACTATATAAATTAGAAGTCTGCTGGTCTCTGTAACTTTGACCAAATAAGAGATCTTTGGCTGCAATAGCCCTCATCAATTTTCATAAACCTCCAGTAAGCTATAAAGTTAATATGAAATCAATTATTTTAATCTCAACAATGTCATTTGGCAGTTAATGCATCAATTGCAAATTTTAAGTCTTACCCACCAATGGAAGGGAAAGGTAAATGGGTCTCTTTCATTCATTGTCATTCATTTGATGTGGGAAATGGGTTTTAATGAATAATGAATAATTAGCTGAGGTCAATGAGCACATCTGTAAGATAATGTTGAAATTTCTTCATATTCCTCCAGAGTTTAAGTGAAACTACTAATTAAAGTAATTTAAACCCAAAATAAACATTTGTGCATTAGAGTGCCAAAGAGTGCCCTGTGACTATGTTGAGAACAGAAGTAATAGAGTGGTATAAAGAAAGGAACTCTCCACAAGGTGTAATTCAGAAAACATGGGGTAATAGTCCTTTCTCTCTCAGACTTGCTGTGAGACACATTCACATTCAAAAGGACTTAAGTACCTACTATGTTCAAAGCATTTTGCAAGACCTTCACTTCTAGGTCTTTGTTTCCTTACAGATAAAATGAGAGTATTGGACAAGGGCCCCTGCAGCTCCAAAATTGTATGAATTATGCTTACCTGACCAAATTATCTGTTATTCCTGCTCCATCGGGCAGAAAAGAAAAATGATTCTAGCCCCAGGTGCAGAGAGAAAGTAGACAAAGTTATATTGTTCACACTTTACCCCCACCCAATGACAGTGTTTCCTCTAGCAGAGTAGAATGTATCTCCCTCTGTAGAAATAAGGACAGGAAAAGATTGCCCATTGCCACCTTGATCAATAGCCCAAGAAAGCACCTTATCTACTTCCTCCATCCAATCATAAACTTAACATGCCAGTAAGTCCAGTCCCCTAACTCACCATTCCTTTAACATACAACACTTATTCCTATCTCTTAGTCATGGTTCAGGCTATTCACCTTCTTCTCTAATAATAAGAGCTACCATTTATACAGTGCTTTGAAGTTTGCACTTTTAAGAAGTTATTTCATTTGATCCTTCCAACACCCTTGGAATGTAGGTACAATTATTACCCCATGTTCTAAGTGAGGTAACTGAGGCTGAGCTAGTGAAGTGATTTGCTCACTGTCATACAGCTACTAAATGTCTCAGGGAGGATTCGAACTCAGGTCTTTCTGACTACATATTCAGTGTTGTATATGCTGTTCACCTAGTTACCTCTATCTGATCTGAATCCTTCAAGTCCTAGCCTTTCCATTAAGCCTTCCACTTTAATATATATATGGATCTCTTCTTCCTCTAAAACAATTATTCTTACTGTCAGCCTACTCCTGTTTCACTCTCTTACAATGCTTTTTTATGTTCATGCCTTGTGCCCCCCACCAGATTGGATACTCCTTTACAATAGGAGCCAGGTTTCCTAATCTGTGATAGTGATGGCATAATACAATGCCAAGCACACAGCAGCAGTCCATAAATATTTAAGAAACTGAATACTCCAGTAAGTGAGACCCAGTTGACCCACACATCTCAACATCATCACCCAACCCTATAGGAAGGAAGATGAAATGACAAGAATATCTCCAGACCGATGATTATAAAAGCTTTTCTCCACTAAGTTCAAGAATAGAGGGTCTAGGGTGTGGTGCAGAGGTGTCAAACACACATCCCATAACAGTCTTGAATGGACCTCAAACTAGATTAGAATGTAATTGGGAAATATTTAATAAAATAAATTAAAATACAATAAAATAAAGATAATATTAATACATGCTTTTCTAAGTCAATATGCAACCCACAAGGATCCTTATGTAAAGTTTACTGCCCTGGGGCAGCTAGGTGGTGCAGTGGATAGAGCTCCTGCCTTGGAGATCTGGCCACAGACACTTGACACTTACTAGCTGTAATACCCTGGGCAAGTCACTTAACCCTGATCACCTCATCAAAAAGCAAAAAAACAAAACCAACAAACAAAATAAAGTTTACTGCCCACATTTCTATGTGAGTTTTATACCACTGTTGTAGTAGAAAGAACACTAGATTTGGAGTCAGAGGAACAAGACTTGATCCTGCCTCTTCTACTTACTAGCTTGGGAAAGATACATCATCTTTCTAGACCTCAATTCCCTGGTAAATAAAATGAAGGGCTGCCAAACTGGAAATCAGTTTCAAACTATGTCCATAAAGTCATTCAACTCTGCACACCCTTTGACTGAGTGATATCCCTACTAGGCCAATTCATCAAAGGCATCAAAGAAAGAGGAAAAGGGCCCTTACATTTATAAATATTTAGAGTTGCTATTTTTTTTTTACAGTTGCACAGAACTAGAAACTAAAGGGGTACTCATCATTGGGAAATGGCTGAACAAATTATGGCATATGAATTTAATAAAATAATATTGTACTATAAGAAATAAGGAAGGAGATAGCTTCAAAGAAACCAAGGAACAGTGATGCACAGTAAAGCGAGCAGAGATAGGAGAACAATTTATACAATAACATTGTAAAGACAAATATATTTTGAAAGATTTAAGAACTCTGATCAATTTAATGACCAACTACAAGTCCAGAGGGCCAGTGCTGACCCATCTCCAGGCAGAGAGGTGATGAACTCAGGATACAAAATGAGACACATATTGTTTTGACTTACAAATCTGGAAATGTTTTGACTATGCATATTTGTTATGCATAGGATTTTGTTTTGTTTTTTCTTTTTCTTTTTTCTTTTTTTCTTTTTCTTTTTCTTTTTTTTCTTTTTTCTTTTTTTTTTCCTCAATGATTGGGGAGGGGGGATTAAATAGATGGTAAAGAATATTAATTTTTGTTAATTGAAAAAAGATGAAAAACAACTAAATTGAAGGAGTTAGATTATAGTATCTAAGGTTTCTTCCAGTTCTAAATCCTATTAGCCTATTGAAAGACTTTCCTTGTGATTTTAAAATACCTAACTAAATATCTTATGCCAGGGAAAAGGTTCCCTAGTTTATGATCTTGTGCTTGTGTGTTATTTTATTCACTGGCTAAATGTAAATTGAATAGTTACAAGGTACTCAACAACATACATAGAATATGAGAGGTAGAAGGTATTTCAATGATCATATATGCTAACCTATATGCTTCATTTATCCCTGATTTTGTCATTGTGGGTATTTCCTCCCTCAATGTGGATCACAACCCATCTATATCTTAATAGCTCATCTGTAGTGAAAAAAGAATTTATCATTCAATGACTAGTCATGTGGTGATGAACATGTCCCCAGTTGGCTAAGTTGGTTGCCTCAGATGATAAACATACAGTCCACCTCTAGGCCATTACATGAAGCCCTTCCAACTTAATAGTAGCTGACAGATGTTGCCATCTGTTGACACAGCCTATAAGATCACAAGTTTACACACACACACACACACACACACACATACACGCATACATACACATACCCTGATGAGGAAGCATTAGAATGAGAAATATAGAATATATGTTAGCATATGTAGGACTTAAAAATAGTAAAAAGAAATAAAAACCATCTTCAAAGAACTTACAATCTGGTTCACAAAACAAGATTATCATACTTGAAATAGTTAAATACAAGAGAATATATATTAGATAGCAAAAATTACTTGAGGCAAGTCACTTTACCTCTCTAGATATGCATTTCATAATCATCATCATCATCATCATCATCATCATTTTTATTATTATTAGAGGCATCTAGGTGGCACAGTAGATAGAGCACTACACCTAGAGTCAGGAAGACCTAAGTTCAAATTTGGCCTCAGATATTTACAAGGTGTGTGACCCCCTAACAAATCACTCTGCCTGCCTCATTTTCCTCATCTATAACATTGGCGATAGTAATAGTACCTACTTTCCAGGGTTGCGGTAAAGATAAAATTAGATGATATTTGTTTTGGTTTTTTTTATTTAATTTATTTTTAATTCTTTTTTTTAAGTTTGAATTCCAAATTCTCTCCTTCCCTCATTCTACTCCTCCCTCCCTGAGGTGGCAAGCATTTTGATATGGATTATACATATGCAATCATGCAAAACATATTTCCATTTTAGTTGTGGTGTGAAAGAAAACACAAACCAAAAAAAAACACAAAAAAAGTGAAAAATATTATACTTCAATCTACATTCAGACTCCATCAGTTCTTTATCTGGAGATGTAGAATTTTTCATCATGAGTCTTTTGGAATTGTCTTGCATTATTGTATTGCTGAGAATAGCTGTCATTCACAGTTGACCATCACACAATACTGCTGTTACTATGTACAATGTTATCCTGGTTCTGCTCACTTTACTCTGCAACAGTTCACATAAGTCTATCCAGATTTTTCTAAAAGCATCCTGCTCATTATTTCGTATAGCACAATAGTCTTCCATTACAATCATATACCACACCTTGTTCAGCCATTCCCAATTTGATGGGCATCCCTTCAATTTGAAATTCGTGGCCACCACAAAAAGAGCTGCTGTAAATATTTTTTTAAAAAATCTCTTTAGGATACAGCACTGGTAGTGCTATTAATAGGTCAAAGGGTATGCATAGATTTATAGCCCTTTTGGCATAGTTCCAAATTGTTTTCCAGAATGGTCAGATAAGTTCACAATTCTACCAATCATGCATTAGTGTTCCATTTTTTCCATATCTCCAACATTTATCATTTTCCTTTTCTGTTATGTTAGCCAATCTGATAGATATGAAGTGGTTTTAATTTGCATTTTTCTGATCAATAGTGATTTAGAGTATTTTATATGACTATAGAGAACTTTCATTTCTATACCTGAAAACTGCCTGTTTGTATTCTTTGACCATTTATCAAATGGAGAATGACATATTCTTATAAAGTTGACTCAGTTCTCTATATATTTGAGAAATGAGGCCTTTATCAGAGACACTTGCTGTGAAAAACTTTTCTCAGCTTTCTGCTTTCCTTCTAATCTTGCCTGCATTTGTTTTGTTTATGCAAAACCTTTTAAATTTAATATAATTTAAATTACCTATTTTACATCCTATAATGTTCTCTATGGTTTCTTTGGTCATAAATTCTTTCCTTATCCATAGACCTAACAGATAAACTATTCAATGCTCCTCTAATTGTTTATGGTATCAAATTTTATGTCTAAATCATGTGGCCATTTTGCCCTTATCTTGCTAATATGCTATGTGATGTTGATCTATACCTAATTTCTGGCAAACTGTTTTCCAGTTGCCCCAGCAGTTTTTGTCAAATAGTGAGTTCTTGTTCCAAAACTTTGCATTTAACAAATATTAGATTACTGCCGTCATTTACTACTTTGTACCTAATCTATTCCACTGATCCACCATTCTATTTCTTAACCAGTGCCAGATTGTTTTGATGATTACTGATTAATAATACAGTTTTGAAATCTGGTATGGTTAATCCACCTTCTTTCACATTTTTTTAATTGATTCCCTTGATATTCATCACGTTTTTTTCTCTTCCAGATGAATATTGTTATATAGCTCTATAAAATAGAGCTATATAAAATAATTTTTGGTAGTTTGATTCATATGGCACTGAATAAATTAATTTAGGTAGAATTGTCATCTTAATTATATTGGCTCAGCTTAGCCATGAACAATTGTTATTTTTCCAATTTTTTTTGGATCTTACTTTATTTGTGTCAAAAGGGTTTTGTAATCATGTTCATATAGTTCCTGGGTTTGTCTTGGCAGGTAGATTCCCAAGTATTTCAAATTGTCTCCAGTTATTTTAAATGGAATTTCTCTTTCCATCTCTTCTTGCTGGACTTTGTTGATAATACCTAGAAATACTGAAAATTTTGTGAGTTTAATTTATATCCTGCAGTTTTTCTAAAACTAACTTTTTCAATTAGTTTTTTAGCTGATTCTTTAGGATTCTCTAAGTATATCATCATGTCATCTGCAAAGAGTGACACTTGTTTCCTCATTACCTATTCTAATTCCTTCAATTCATTTTTCTTCTCTTATTGCTATAGCTAATATTTCTCATATAATATGGAATAATAGTGGTGATAATGAGCATCTTTGCTTCATGCCTGAGCTTACTGGGAAGGCTTCTAACTTATCCCCATTATAGATAATGCTTGCTGTTGGTTTTAGATAGATATTACTCATCATTTTAAGGAAAGTTCCACTTATTTCTATGCTTTCTAGTGTTTCTAATTTGAATAGGTGTTGTATTTTGTCAGACTTTCTCTGCATCAATTGAAATAATCATGTGATTTATGTTGATTTTATTATTTCACTATTGATAGTATTCCTGGTACAAATCCTACCTGGCCAAAGTTTATGTTTGTAATATGTTGTTATAACCTGTTTGCTAGTATTTTATTTGAATTTTACTTATTTATTTAAATTTATTTAAAATTTCTGCATCAATACTCATTAGGGAAATTCATCTGTAGTTTTCTTTCTCTGTTTTTGCTCTTCCTGGTTTAGGTATCAGCACCATATTTATGTCATAAAAGGAATTTGGAAAAATGCCTTCTTTGCTTATTTTTCCAAATTGTTTATATAGTATTGAAATTAATTGTTCAGTAAAATTGACTTGTGAATCCATAGGGACCTGGTTTTTATTCCCTTAGAGAGCTCATTGATGGCTTGTTTGATTTCTTTTTTCAAGATGGGGTTATTTAAGCATTCTGTTTTCTTTTCTGTTAAACTGGGCAATTTGTATTTTTGTAAATATTCATACATTTCACTTAGATTGTCAGTTTCACTGGCATATAACTGGGCAAAATAACTTCTAATAATTGCTTTAATTTCATCTTCATTGGTGGTGAATTCACCCTTTTCATTTTTCATACTTTTAATTTTTTTTCTTCTTTTTTAATCAAATTAACCAATGGTTTGTCTACTTTATTGGGTATTTTTTCATAAAACCAGCTCTTAGTTTTATTTATTAGTTCAATAGTTTTCTTACTTTCAATTTTATTAATCTCTCCTTTGTTTTTCAGGATTTCTAATTTGGTGTTTAATTGGGAAATTTTAATTTATTCTTTTTCTAGCTTTTTTAGTTGTATGCCCAATTCATTATTCTGTTCTTTCTCTATTTTATTGATTTATGCATTTAGAAATATAAAATTTCCCCTAAGTACTGCTTTGGCTACATCCCATAAATTTTGCTGTTGTCTCGCTGTTGTCACTCTCTTTAATGAAAGTATTGATTGTTTCTATGATTCATTCTTTGACCCACTCATTCTTTAGGTTTAGATTGTGTTTCCAATTAATATTTATCTTTTTGTGGCCTTTTATTGAATGTAATTTTTATTTCATTATGATTGGGAAAGGATGCATTTAATATACCTGCTTTTCTGCATTTGGTTGTGAGGTTTTTATGTCCTAATACATGTTCAATTTCGGTGTAGGTACCAAGTACCCCTGAAATAATGGTATATAGTTTTCTATGCCCAGTTCATTTTCTCCAGAGGTCTATCCTATCTAACTTAGTAAAATTCTATTTATTCACTTAACTTCTTTCTCATTTATTTTTTGGTTAGATTTATATAAGTCTGAATAGGGCAGACTGAGGGTCCCCACTATGGTTTTACTGTCTATATCCTCCTATTACTCCTTTAACTTTTCCTTTAAAAATTTGGATGCCATACAATTTTGTAAATATATGTTTAGTATTGATATTACTTCATTGTCTATGGTACCATTTAGGAAAATGTGCTTTCCTGCTTATCTCTTTTAATTAGATCTATTTTTGCTTTTGCTTTGTCCGAGATCATGTTTACCACCCCTCCTTTTTTTTTTACTTCAGCTGAAGTATAATAGATTCTCCTCCAGTCCTTTATCTTTACTCTTTACATATCTCTCTGCTGCAAGTGTGTTTCTTGTAGACAATGTATTGTAGGATTCTGCTTTTTAATCTACTCTGTTATCTGCTTCCATTTTGCAGGTGAGTTCATCCCATTCACATCACAATTATAATTACTGTTTATTTCCCTTCATCCTGTTTTCTCTCTCTCTCTCT